>NC_067400.1:419755323-420055323 GCF_016432865.1 Antechinus flavipes
AGATGGAATCTTGGACTTGGAGTCAAAAAGCTTTGAGTTCAAATCCTATCTCAGATGTTAATTGTGTGAATAGGATCTGTGGTTTTCTACCTTTGTCCATAGTTTCTTCCTGGAACTGTCAAGGCTTAGCTCATACATTTTTTTTTTTCTGAAGTCTTTCTTGATTTCCTCCCTCTACTCTGATCTGGAAATATTATCATCTTCTGATCTTTTTTCATCTCTTTTCATTATTTCCTCATCTAAAAAATGAGGGAGTTGGATTAGGTTCCTTTTAGCTCTAAATCAATGATTCCATAATTCTAAGTGTAATGGGTTTAGTTCTATATAATGTTTAATCTATGTAATGTTTTGTGACCAAAAGCTAATGGGTAGCATGCTTAGAAAAGCACTTTCATTGTGAACATTAAAATGTTGTCCTGATATGAAAAAAATTTTTTAAGAATTCTTTGATTCCTTCAGTTAAAGTAGTTACTTCTTTCAGTAGTAAAGACAATAATTAATTCCCTAACAGACTTTGTCCTATAAGACTCTTGTTCCTGCTCTGTAAATCATCAATATGAAGTACACAAAGTGCTTCATTTGGATATGCCAATATCATGTACATGTCATTGGGCCATTGAGCTTAATTCAGTTGAAACAGAATTAAGTGACTTGCCTGGGATCACACAGCTAGCAAATATCTGAAGGCAAATTTGAACCCACGAAGGGGAATGAGACTTCCTGGCTCCCAGTACCGTGGCATTACCTGACTGCCTCAACCATTGGATCATATAGGGTATCAGTTTCTTCTCTTTTATGGCAGGACTGGCCCACATCATTTTCTAGTCTCTCTGATCTTTTTCTGACACTTCTTCTGTGCTATAAATTGCTGATATTCTGTAGTCAGAAGGTGTCCACCCTGCCCTGCTTCATTATCATAATCTGCAGTTTTAATTCTTCTAAGATTACTATTTCATAAATTTTACAGTATCAGTATGAAAATGTTAATAATTTTAAAATGAACCTTTGTTTTAAAGAAAAAGCAAATATGATCTGTTTCTCAAACTATATTCAGAGCTTTTCCAGTATGGTAAAACTGATCAAAACATGTACCCCACTGGCATAGCCTTAAAGAATAACCTCAAGCTACAATGAAGCATCAGAGCAAGGCTTTTCCTTTTGATTATTCTTTTACTTCGAATTTATTTTTAGACATAGTAGATATATCTTATTTTACCTCACTTGGGATATATTTGAAGTTTAACTTTGTATATATTTTAATTACATATTTATAGAAAAAATGATAATGACTCCCACTGGTGGTAGTGAGACTTTCATTTTTTGTAAAAATCACTCCTTTAAAAAAGCCATCTTAAGCATTCATTATTAGAGCTCATTGAATAATAAGACTATATTGCACAAAATTTTGTGATATGAAACTTATTTTAACTTAGTTTAATTTTTTTCAATTATTAAAAAAACCTACCTGTTCTCCCTCTTATTCCTCTCTGATAGAGGAAAAAGAATAAGGGGGGGAAAATCCATTAATACAAATATGCATTACCCTGCAAAGCAAATGTCTATATTGTTTATGTTCATAAGAGCATTTATTTTGATGTGCATCCTGAGACCACCATTTCTTTGCCAGGAGGTGGTTAATATTCTTCATCCTAAGTGGTGTGGAATTGTGATGGTTCTTTGTTTTGATCAGGCTTCTTAAGTCTTTGAGAATTGTTTGTCATTACAATATTATTGTTGTTTAAATTGTTCCCTTGGTTCTTACTTTACTTTGTATGAGTTCATACTAGTCTTTCTGTGTTTCTATGATTTTCCCACTTCATTGTTACTTATAGCATAATAATATCCTATCACATTCTTTAATATGGAATTTGACATCTTTGCTACGATTGGTATTCTTCTTTTCAACATTCATACTTTCATTATTCTATATAAAGCACAAATTGTGTATAATAATTTTGTGAGTTGTGACCAAAAGCACCCATTATCTAAGTTGTCGTCCTCTCTGACCTTGCTTAAATAGTCTCCAGGCCCTTACCAGAAACTTCTCCAATTTGGCAGTACCTGACAGAGCTTCTATTTTACTCTATTTATTCTATTTACTCTATTCTATTTATATAGACTTTGTGTACCCGGGTTACCAATAGGCTACAGCAATCTCTTCAGATATAACAGCTCTTTCCTTGCTGTCTCTAAACCTGCCTAAGTCTTTAAAAATCATTAAAAATTTAAAATAAAAATATCTTTTAAAATTACTCACTTGATCCTACTACCCCCTTCAGCCCTCACATTATATCCTTCTTCTTTATTACAGCCAAATAACTTAAAAAAAAACCTATCTATACTCATTATTTCTTTTTTCTCTTTTCTCACTTCTGAACCCCTTATGGTCTGACTTTCAGCCTAACTATTCAATTGAAATTGTTTTCTCTAACGTTATCATTGGTCTTTTTTTTTTTTTGGGGGGGGGGAGGAGGATTTATTTTTTTATTTAATATCTTTTCCCAGTTACATTCAAAACAAACAACTTTTTTTTACGTTTGTTTTTAAAATTTTTGAATTCTAGGTTTTCTCCTTTATTCCCACCCACAATTAAGAAACCACTTGTGAAGTTATGCAAAATATTTCCATAGAAGTCAAGTTGTGAAAAAAAAAAAAAACATAGATCTCCCACCCTAATGAAAATAAAAATCCTTAAGAAATATTAAGTTTAAGAGAGAGAGAGAGAGAGAGAGACAGACACACAGAGACATACACACACATACACAGATGGAGACAGAGAGACACACAGAAAGAATGCTTCTATCTGTATTCAGACAAAATCATTTCCTTCTCTGGGTCTAGATAGGATTTTTCATAAATTCTTCAGAGTAGTTGTGGATGATTGTACTACTGAGAATAGCTAAGTCATTCACAGCTGGTCATTCAGGAATATTGCTATTATTTTGTATACAATACAATTCACTTTGCTTGAGTTCATGGACAACTTTCCAACTATTGATCTTTTGATTGCTAAATTCTGTGACTTCCCCTTCTCTTCCCCCCCCTCCCCACTCCTGTTTATTCTTCCTGTCTTCTCTGCAGTATTACACTACTGACCATCTTTCTTTTGGGTAATCTCTCAACATACTTCTTAACTGTTATCTCCACACCATCTTCAGTTGGGTCTAAATCATTCCTTACCTGAAGTTATTTCAATGATCTTATCTCTGGTTAAAACTTTACCTAGCTATTGAAATAGTATTCCTAAAGCATAGGCCTGACTATGTAATCCCTCTTTTCAAGAGGCTCCTCTTACTCCCTTCTTAATTAAGATAAAGTACAAACTTCTCGGTTTGTTACTATAAAGTCTTTCACAAAATGACTATCTCCCATTATAAAATATCTATTTTTACTCATAGTAACATTTATTAGTGGAACTTCTTCCCACCGCCAAAATGAAGTCTCTTCCCTTTTCATCTCCTTTCAATCAGTTTCCCCACTCATTATTCACTTCCTCAAAGATGTTTCTCTTCCTGAAATCATAAAGTCACTTTCCCTTCTTTGCTAGTTTTCAGTTTCATCTGGGCAAATTTCCCTCTATTCTTATTCCTTCCCCCTCTTTTATGTGTCCTTCCATTTTTCAATGTAAATCCATAAGAGTATGTTGATTCATTCATAGGCAAGATGTTGCCAGCTTTTGTCCATAGTGCCTCAGACTCTACTCTTCACTTTTCTTTCCATCTAATTTCTATTGTAACCCCTGTCTCCTTGTGTACATTTAGAACGAAATCTCTTGGTGATTTTTCTGCTTTCATTTTGGTGCTATTATTTTCCTTGGTTGCTGCATTTATTCACCCATCCTATATTTCTGTTGTCTGGGGTGTTTGAGAAGCAAACAATCTCTTTAGTTTGGGTTTTCTTTGTAAGAATTTTTCAAATGCTTCTTTATTATCAAATGTCTCTTTTCTCATTTATGATTAAGTTCAGATTTTCTGGGAAAGTCATACTGGATTGCATTCAGAGTTTCATGTTCTTTGGAATATATTATTTCACTCCCTGTTGCATTTCCTAGGAGGTGCAGAATAGTCTTGCATTATTTGAATTTCTTTTCCTTTGTATTTGAAGATCTTTTCTTCTGATTGTTTATTGACCTTTTTGTTTTTGAATTGAATTGTTAAATTTAACCATTATGTGTCTTGGAATTTGCAGCTTTACGGTTTGTTTGTTTTTTAACTTCTGGAAGTGAATTCTTTTGATTGGTGATTATTTATGTGTTCAAAAGTTCTGGGCAGCTTTCTTGTATTATTTCTTGTGTAATGGTGATTACATTTTTTTGTCTTGTTTTCTTCTAGGAGAACTAGGATTCTTAGGTTATCTATATAATATGCATACTAAGCATATTTTCCTTTTATTGTTATTGTTACATTTTTTTTTTTTTTGCTTTTCTTCTCTATTGTCCTTTACTTCTGTGTAGTTGCATTTCCAGTCCATTGTTCTCTCTCTCTTTTTTTTTTTTTTTTTTACTAAGACTTGCCACCGGAGATTCAAGTTTTTCTCTTCTGGTTTATTGTGCAAGCCATAAATTTTACTTTTGTACTTCTCATTTCTCTTTTGAACCATTCAAGAATAATATATTGTGGTTTCATGTTCTCATATTCCACTGGGTATTGGATTGTTTTTCCTTTGTTTTGTAGTATTTGTTTATAAATGCCCAGATTTACTAGATCTGGAGACCAAAATTCCTTTTGTTAAAGTTTCCCATGTTGGTTTGTCTGCTTTTGTTCATAGTCTTTGATTTTTTTTTTCTACCTGAGATTTTTAGTGATGTCCATTCCTTTCTCTCCCTTTCACCCCTAGGTGATTACTCCTCCTCCTCACTTTTTTACTCCTTCTCCTTGAGGGTTGGATTGCAAAGCATCTCGGCCTTTTCCTATACTGGGCAATTTATTGTTCATCAGCCTAGGTTTTTGCCTCATGTGACTTCTAGAAGGACTGAACTGGTTCCAGTTGAATACTGAGCTTTTTTTTCAGGTTTAATAGAGATTGAGTAAACCCTCTTCCCCTGTATACATATCACACACACACACACACACACACACACACACACACACACACAGAGTGACCTCACCCAGTCCTTTCCCCACCTCCTAAAGGGACATATTCCAGTGTTATCATGCTGTTTATTCCTTAGTTATTTGCTTTTTTACTGGCAGATCAAAGTGTTGTAGCATTGGTACTATGGGACTGATTTCTGTATTTGGGTCTCCAAAGTCCTAGGAAGAGATGGAGAATGTGATGTGGTATTGAGGTCTATTTTGTGTTTCTCCCCCCCCCCCCCCCCCCCTTCCCTCTGTTCCTCTTCTGTAGAGACCCTGGGAAGCACAGACCACTGTTAGCTGCCATTCATGGTGCTGACTATCCATTGCAGTTCTGTGTAGCCCAGCAAGCTTCTGCTCCTGAATCACTACCACAAAGCTGTGTCTGTCTGCAGTCTGGAGCTAGGATCTTCAGGATATTGGAAAGCGAAAGTAGGAATTAGGATGTGGTTTTATTGAAAGCTCTTTTGTCAGGTCTTTGGGTCAGTTACTACAGCCATGTTGCTAGTAGTGTAGAAGACAAAGGAGTGGAGCCAAAGAGTCCAGGGTAGGTATCATTTCATGGCTGTTTTGTTTTTAATATGCTTTTGTATTCCATGAATCCTAGATCTTGGAGACAGATAAAGTTGCTTTATCTTTGGCACTTAATTTCTGTTTTGAAGAGTTTTGAGAGATTATGGGGATCTGAGAAAATGTCAAGCACTCCAAGTTGTTTTCCTCTCTTTGAATACTCAGATTTATTTCATAAATAAACCTTTCTTTCACACATATTTCAGACAAAATTGCTTTCTTGCTGTACACTATATATGACATTCTGTTTCTGTTTGTTTAGGCTATTCCAGGAATTCTTGCCTTGCTTTTGCATTCTATAATACCTAAAGGGCTTTCTATAAAGTTCAGTTCAAGAACCTCTCCTTCAAAAGGTTTTCCTGATCCTTTCAGTTTCTAGTATTCCCTCCCACTAAAATTACTTTGTACTTTGAGAGTAGAGAGTTGTCCTTAGAAAGATCTGAGTTCAAGTTATGTCTGGCTGTGTGACTCTGGATTTAATCTCTTATTGTGGCATGGATGGGTTTATACTGGACTTGGAGTCAGCAAAACTCATATATCTGAGTTCAAATTCATTCTAGGATAGTAGTTTTGTGACCTTGGCAAACCACTTAACCTTGTTTGCCTCAGTTTCCTCATCTATAAAATGAGCTGGAGTAAGAAATAGGAAACCATTCTAGTATCTTTGCCAAGAAAACCCCATGTGAGGACATAGTTCTACCATTGAAAAATGACTGACTGAAACTTCTAGGAAGTACTCTTAAGATTAGGTGCTGATCTGCATCAGTAGAAAACAGTTCTACCCTTTGTTTCCTTCAGGGAAAGGAAGGAGCAGAAAACAAGCATTTATTAAGCATCTACTATGTGCCAGGCCCTATATTTGATCTTCACAATAACCCTGTGAGGTGGAGGCTTATCTACATTTCATAGTTGAAGAAACTGAGTCATGCAGAGATTAGGTGGTTTGCCCAGTATCACACAATTAGGGAGTAACTGAGATCAGATCTGAACTACTTTTCCTGACTCCAAAGCCTTGCACTCTACTCACTGTACCACTTAGCTGACTACACTAATGAATTCACTGGTTTAAACAACAATGACAACTAAAAAAGGCTCAGCTCAGTAGTGACATGTAGTAGGCATTTAAAATCACTTGTTGAATGAATATTGAATGAGTTAATGAAAAGGAATTTGCATAGTACTTCAGTGGAAAAATCATATGATAATTAAATTTCAAATGACACTGACAAAATTAAAATATTGCTATTGGTATCTACCATTGGTGGTGGGGAAATCTGTAAAATAAAAAGGCAAATATAAGACCTTTAGGAACACTAGTCATCTCATTCAAATCTGGACATAGTGTGACTGAATCAGGAACACAAAACAGGATCCAAACAAACTACTATCCATAGGTCTCTTGTCTTGCTGCCAATTATTTTTTGCTTTTGAATTTGGAGTCTTAACCTCTCTTTCCCTCTCTTTCTCTTTCTCCTTCTCCTTCTCCTTATCCCTCTCCCTTTTCCCTCTGCTCCCCTCCCCTCTCCTCTCCTCCCTTCCCTTCCTCTTCTCTTTTCTCCTCTCCTGTCCTTCCTCCTTTCTCCTTTCCTTTCTTTTACTATTGGGGTTAAGTGACTTGCCTCAGGTCACACAGATAGTGTTAAGTGTCTGAGGCTGGATTTGAACTCAGGTCCTCCTTACTTCAGAGCCGATGCTTTGTCCATTGAGTCATTTAGCTTCTCCATTGTCCTTCTTTTATGTAGATGATTTGTGTTAAACATTAATAAAATGTCATAATTGATTTTTTTGTGTGTTTTTAAGGATCATTAGAAATTTATAGTCCTATGGAAGGCGCCAACATCTTAGCCATCCAGTTTTATAAACCCAGGGTCATTCTAAACTCCCTCCTCTTTTTATTTTTTTATTTTTTATTTAATAATAACTTTGTATTGACAGAATCCATGCCAGGATAATTTTTACACAGCATTATCCCTTGCAATCACTTATGTTTCGTTTTTTCCCCTCCCTCCCTCCACCCCCCCCCCCAAGATGGCAAGCAGTCCTATATATGTTAAATATGTAGCAGTATATCCTAGATACAATACATATTTGCAGAACCGAACAGTTCTCCCACTGCACAGGGAGAGTTGAATTCAGAAGGTAAAAATAACTCGGGAAGAAAATCAAAAATCAAATAGTTCACATTCATTTCCCAGTATTCCTTCTTTGGGTGTAGCTTAAACTCCCTCCTCTTTATTCCTCTTGGGATCAAGTTTCTGGTTTTTTGTTGTTGTTGTTGTTGTTGTTCCTATCTGTCTTCTCTTCATTCATATGACTAACACTCTAGTGATGTAGCTGCTTTACAGTATTTACAGTCCAGGGATGTAATCTCCTTGCTTTAGTCTTTTCTCTCTCAAATAATTATTCTGCCTATTAGGCAATGTAATTGTCCTCAAAGAACAGGTCTGTCTATGTCAGTCCCTTGTTTAAAATCTTCAGTAGTATTCTATTGCCTCTAGGTTGAAATATTCCTGAGCATTACATATGAGATCTTCTGAAATCTGGTTCCAACTTACCTTTCAAGATAGGTGACTATCACTTTCTTCACATTATTCACCTCCAAGCACTCTGTGTTCCAGCCAAACCGGAAAGAATACTGGCTATTTCTTGACTACCAACATTCCATCCCTTGCCTCTGTGTGCTTTGCCCAAGCTGTCCTAAAATACACCCCCTTTTTGATTCCGTCACTTAGAATCTTTTGTCTTCCTTCAAGTATCAGTTCAGGGGTCTGCCTCTGAGAGACTTCCTCTGTTCTAGCTACTTGTTACCTTCTGTCCTTCTGCATGTTACTTTGTATACCCTCAAAGTACTAGAGGGGAGTGACTATTTCATTTTAATCTTTGCAACTGATTCTTAAATGCTTAGCAGGAGCCTTGAATAAAGTAGGTTCTTAAAATATATTTTAGAATTCAACTTATATTTTTGAGAATTTCCTTTAAAATCTTCCCTTGGTAGAAATCATTTGTGGTGCTAAAGAGTAGGGGACAAGACTGGCCCACTTGGCATACAGTAGCCATATGACACTAGGCTTTCTTTAGTAGTAATAATTATGATGAACTCAATTTTTTATAGTAGTTTATGGATCTTATAAATTATTTTTACTATATACAATTATACTTTGAAAAGTAATATCCATAGAGAGTTGACCTCTGAGTCAGGACGACCAGTGTTCAAGTTCAGTCTTTGTCACAAATTGGTTCTGTGACCTTGGACAAGTCACTTAAAGCTTTTAGGGCTTGAGGGAATTCTTTCAAATTGTAAGTTGTTATGAAGGTAACTATTTATGTTTTAGAGATAATTTCTCACTGATAAGTTTCCTATACTTATGAAATCACAAGTATGGTTTAAAAATAAAGTGTGCTTTGAGGGCCAGGTGACAATAGCATTTTTAAAATTGCTTCCAGGGATAGCTGTATGGTATAGGACATAGAACATAGGCCCTGGAATCAGGAGGATCTGAGTTCAAATATGGTCACAGATGCTAAATGTGTGGCCCTTGATCACTTAACCTGATTGGCTCCAAAAATATAAAATAAAATATAAAAACTACTTCCAATATTTCTCTAAACGACCAATATGATCTGTACCCTGTTACATAACATTTCACTTATCCAGAAATCACATTCCTTGGTAGCCTCAAACATTTCAGAGAGAATCAGAAAATAAGAATGGTCTCCAAATTCTAGAAATAGTTGTTATAAAGTACATTTTACTACATAGGGCAGACTTTATAGCCAGTTTATTGTTTATTGACCCTTCATTTGCATATGTGTCTGACTTCTTAAATCCCAGCTGACTTGAAATAGAAAATTTTGATAGTGATAATAACAGTAATGGTGATGATGATTAAAATAATAATGGTAATAACAACTGATATCTATCTAGTGCTTTAAAGACTGCAAAGCTCTTTTCTCACCTTGTTTCTTCAGTGCCTCATAGTAGTTGGGTGAAGTAGGTTCTGTTGCAATTAAGTCCTGTTTTCCAGGTGAGTTTCAGATTCAGGGAGTTTAAGTGACAACCATTTGATCCTATAACTAGTACATATGAAAATCAAGATTTGATTCCCAGGCTTCTTGATTTTATCCACTATCTAATGCTACAGAGTCAGCTAAGTGGCGCTATGTTATCCAGACTTCTGTGCCAAGAGTTGGGGAAGATCTAAATTCAAATCCAATTTCAGAGACTCCCTACCTATGTCTGGACATGTCATACAACCCCTATTTGACTCAGTTTCCTTAATTGTAAAAGTGGAGGTACTAGCATTTATCCTCCCAAGGATGTTGTGAGATTTGAATGGCATAATATTTGTAAAGGGCTTAGGATAAACTCTGGCACATAGTAAGCACGAGAGAAATAAGGGCTAAGTATCATCATCATTATTGTCCTTATTAATTATTATTATTGCAAATCAATGAAGACAGAATCAGAAATAAAAATATTTATATCAAATATCACCAAGTTTGTCTCATATCCCAAATATATAGGAAATTGATGATTTATAATACCAAGTACCAGTCCCCTATAGATAAATGGTCAAAGAATGTGAATAAACAGTTTTCAGGAGAACTAAAACCTGTAAAAAAAAAAATGCTCCAAATTACTAATCCTGAGGAAAATGTACATTGAAACAACTCTGAGGTTTTCTCTCATACTATGCAAATTGGCAAAGATGAAAAAACATGGGAAGAGTTCATGTTAGACTGTTGTGGGAAGATGGGTATGCTGATGCATTGTTGGTGTGGCTCTTAAGTGATTCAGTCATTGTGTATCTCAGTTTGGAATTATGAAAGAAAATAACTACATGGTTCACAGTCTCACTCCTGGGCATGTATCTCAAGAAAGTTGACTAAAAATAAGGTCTACTATTATATATCAAAGTACTCATAGTAACACTCTTTGTAGCAGCAAGACTGAAAACAAATGTGTTTCTACTGATTGAAGACTGGCCAAACAAAACCAAAATACTCTAAATCTGATATCTGAATGTGGTAGAAAAGAATTATGCAATAACATATGATGAAAAATTTAAAGAAAAATATTCAAAGAAACTGAAGTATCTTGAAGTAAGCAGAGCCCAGAGAGCAATATACATATAGAATGATGATGAAAATGAGATGAACTGATAATGAAAATGAAGTTGAGTACTGAGTAATAGAGAAATCAGTAAGATTCTGGAGATCTCATGAAATGTATTCCCTGCTTCATGGCAGGGGGTAGGAGAGGAACATCTGTCAGATTCTGGATTAGATGGTTTCTTAATTGCTCTTTGTTGCAAGGGTAGTGTCTATCTGGAGGAGTATCAATGAAGTTCTCTTTAAATATATATATTTAAATATATGTGTGTGTGTGTGTGTGTGTGTGTGTGTGTGTGTGTGTATGTATGTATGTTAAGATATAGACTTCTTTTCCAAATTCCTGAATGCCAAATTAGGGGCCAGCCCTTAAAATAAAATAGTTTTGGAGCAAAAGGAAATTTTGCATCATACAAGGGATCATACTCTCATAAGACTTGTTAGTTCAAGAGGTAGCACAAACTAAAAATGTAAATTAGATTCAAGAAGGATTTTCATGAATTCATTGTATAAAAATTTATAGTGGGTGTTTTTTCTTAAAAATTATTTTAATTTTTAAAATTTACAAGTATTTTTCTGACACTTGAAGAAAAAAGAAAAACGAAAAACAATTCTTGTAACAAGTATGTATAGTCAAGACAAATAAGTTCCTACACTGGCTTTGTCTTAAAGTCATTTACAGTGAGGAATTAGGGAAATTTATAGATGATGGAAAACCAAGTCCTTTAAGAATCCCAGAAAATGTCTCTTGGGGCCCCAAGTCATGTGCCATATTATAGTGCTAGCATTATATAGGATATCTCGATTGACCAGTATCTTACATTTTATGCTTTAAAAAAAAAAAAGATTTTTTCATTTCTATTATCTTCCATAACATATAACTGACCTGGCATGTAATTTCTTATATTCTACTACTTACTTAAACTAGGCTTCCAAGAAACATAGAAATAAGGCAATAAATACAGAACCCAGGTTAGTTACTAGTTCAAATGATGTCCAATCTAATTTTATTTTTTGATATTTTTTTCAAGAAACTGGAATAGGTTGGATTTTTTTTTAAAGAAAGTTTTCTATTTTAAATTGTCAAAAATATTTTTTAAAATCTTTATTCCTAAAATATTAAACTTCAGGGTTTTTTTTTTTAATTTTTTATTTATATAGATTTTTTTTATAAGATTAGGATAAATATACTATTAACAGTTCTTAAAGCAATGAAAATCTGAGGAGTCATAAAGGAAATATCAAATTATGAAAAACTCAAATTACTTGGTTTTAATACAAGCAAACTACTGTATTATGAAAGAATCTGAAAGATAAACATTTAAAATGTACAATACTATATCAACATGAAAAAATGGGGGGAGGGAATATTTGTTTCAGAAATGAAGGAATGAGCTTTAATAAATATCTTGTTCACATGCCTTTTTTTTCCTAATTTTATAAAAGCTGGCTCACAGCTGCTTTTATTTCCCACATGCTTTTCTAAATTTTTTACATTTTTTTTCTTCTCCCCCTTTTCCCAACAGCAATCTCCTGGGTTAGGCAGGTCTGTCTGGCTCCAGATCGCTGAGTCTGCTTATAGATTCACTTTGGGCTCAATTGCTGGAGGTGAGTGACATGTCTATGTGCTGTTTCAAGCCTGGGTTAATGTAACATTATCTCCTCAGAGCAGGGCAGATCACCAAAGGTGCAGTTCATTGTTCTGGCGGGCAAAGGCAGAAAGCTCTCTGAGATGTCCTTTATTTTTACCGATGATCAGAGGAATTGATCTAGCACTACTCTGGCATTTCTGGCTCCAAAAAGTCTTCAGGCCAAAACCTTGGTAATGACTTAGAGCTCCCAGATACAGTGCCCTGTTCACATGAATGTTACAAAGTGGGGCCCATACTAAGATGGGAGCTTAAAACTAGGAGAGAAATATCAAAGAATCAGAGGAATGCCCTAGAAGCTGCAGGAAATACAAGCTTTTTTTCTGAAACAGTTTTTCCTCCTTTTTCCATCTTGGTTTGGATTGTATTTTATTTATTTTTTAAAAATGCTGATTTCTGAGTTAGTGTTTAAAAATTAAATATTCAACATAAAGAAGGCTAAATAATCTGAGGAGCCTTTGAAATTCAAATTAAAATAATTAAAACTTTTGTTTATATTATGATTCTCCCTCCCCCCCAAAAAATAACCACATCTGCAATAATGACTGATTTCCTATTCCAGCTTTCAAAAAGATGATCCTGAATGTGCTTCTCCTCTTTCCCATAATCTAAAATATATTACTGTAAATTAAAGCAAGAAATTTATGATAAACATTAGGGATTATCTTTAATTTCCTAAAATTTGATGAATTACGACTTAAACATGCCCTTGTTCATGTACAAATATGTTGCCTAGCCAGAGAAGATTTTAACTTTACTTTTCTCCTTTTTCTTTGATATTGTGTTCTTGATATGGAATTCTACTTGCTAGCACTAATACTTGTGACTGCATCTAAATATAATCTGTGCTGAAGTGCTTCAGTAGACTAAATTTAAAGAATTATAGTGATATATGTATAATTTTTAAAAGGCAAAATCAATATGATGTTTAAGTGCCTTGCAGAGCATAAAAGGAAAAGTGAAATGTTTTAAATAGCAATCTTATTGTTATAGACAACCTAGTGCTGATTATCTGATGCTGATTGATAATCCGTTCCTTAAATTAAATGCCTAAAATATCAAAGAGCATTCCTGGCAATTATCCCCTGAAGCAGCTTGTATAGAACTTGTATTTATGGATCCCAAAGGTAGCCATGTCATCATTTGGCTGGATCTAGGAGGAAGAAAGTAACGTGTTCTCTGCAAGAACTATCTTAGAGACTTTTCTTGTCCTTTTACGATTGGATTATTTTCATCTTATTCTCTCCATTTAGTTGTGCTGTTCCTTTAGTCTAAAAATTGTTCTATTTGTAGCTGTGGGAGCCACTGCAGTATATCCCATAGACCTGGTAAAGACGCGTATGCAAAATCAGCGTGGCACTGGCTCTGTCGTGGGGGAGCTGATGTATAAAAACAGCTTTGACTGTTTTAAGAAAGTCTTACGTTATGAAGGCTTCTTTGGACTCTATAGAGGTAAGTAAATGAATTTTAGCTGCTCAAGTCAAATGATTGTAAAATCACTAGCAGCAGCATTTTACATCCTGGAAATCAATGAATGTCTAGTTCAACCTAAGCAGACTAACTATTCCCATTTCTTTTTTCCTTCAATGTCTTTCTCTCTCTGTGGGTATGTATGTGTATGTGTGTCTTAATAGCTAAAAATAATAATAATAGCTAACATTAATATAGTGCCTACTATGTGCCAGGCACTGTGTTAAATACTTTACAAATATAATTTCATTTGATTCTCAGAATAACCCTGGGAGGTAGGTGCTATTATTATTCTCATTTTACAGCTGTTTTTTTTTTTTTCGTCTTCTCCCTCATTTTTTTCTTCTTAGCTGCTAGCCACATCATCTAGGGAATGAAAGCTTCATTTTTTTCTTCATGTTATTTATTTATTTTGGACTTTTAATCATATATTTCTGATAATAGAGTTGTAGGGCAATACTATGAATCTTTAAAAGGCCCGAGATAAGCATCTTTTTAAAAAGGTATTTTCTTGAAGAATTAAAAAAGGAAAAATATATTGCATTTTCACATCATAGAGGCTTAATTTTTAAAATCAAGTTTATCCTTTAGCCACTTGTTTCCATTCATCACCATTTTTGTTTTGTTTTGTTTTGAAGATTTTTTTCTCCTCTATCCTGAGGGAGACATTTATATATTCTATTCAGTCTGTCATCTGAGGTTTAAACAACCCCTTTGGCTCCAAGTGTCATATCCTCTTTTTTTCCCCTCCTGGGACTTCATTTTGATTTTATTTTATTTTCCGTTGCTTCCTGAGATTGGGGAAGTTGGAGCTTGAGGTCCTGTCGGTGGGGAGGCATCAGAGCAAACCACAGGTGAACAGAATCAAAGCTGGGAGATTTTATTTTTCAAGGGAAACTTTCCCTCAGGTCCAGACTATAGTCCTGACTGAGTTCAGCATTCTCAGCATCAGAAGCAGCAGTCCAGCCTGCATTCATTTTCCTTGGCTCTGCAGGAACTTGTTTCTCTTTTGGAGTGAGAATGACTTTCATGTAAATGTTTTCACATTAGAATTTTGTGTTTCCTTCTGGAAGGAGATTAATTTTATAATCCCCTTGGGCGCCACTTGGGATTCTTTGAAAACATTCTCTGCCTGTTCAGGTCCTGGGTATTTAGATGGTTTACAGTACTTGTTTGTTTGCAGAAACATTTTAGTCAATCTCTAGCTTATTATTTGAGTGCCCTGTTGAACTACTTCCCTTCAGACCTTCTCACAGAAAAGATGCTCTGGGCCTTATTTGTGGTTTATCTTTAAACACATGAAGAAAAAATGCTTGTGTGATATGATATGGTGAAAAGAACCTTACATTTTGGAGTCCAAAGATCCAAGGTCTACATAAGAGCTGGAAATCTAGAAAATTTGTATTAGAGAGAATGAACATTGTCATCTATGCTTACAAGTTAAGAGAAAAGCATATCTTTCTGAAATAGGATGATATGTTTTGCATCCCTAACTCTGAAGATTCTCCTTCATTCCAGACCCAGAACTCTGGGATTTTTAAATGTTTACCTTGTTAGACAGAGAATTTAGCTAAATACAGAGTATTTAACCATCCAGAAAATAACAGCAGTGTGTTATAGGAGTGTGTTTGTGTATGTGTGTGTGTATTTCCCTTAGGTATTTTCATAATAATACTTGTCTTTTTTCCTTTCCCACTGTTCTCTTTACCCTTTTCACATTTAACATTTGCCTTACTCCACCACAATAAATTTTTAGATTTCAGATAAGAATAAGAGACTATGCTAAAGTCTCTCAAATCTATTTATGTAGTCCTGATCTCACACCTGGACTTAAAACCCCTATCACTCACTCCTTCATTGACGGATCTAAGATTTCCCATAAGTATCTTAAACTCAACGTGTCCAATTTAAAATCCTTTCTCTTTCCCCTTAAACTTGCTCTTCCTTCAAGCTTTGCTTTTTCTGTTGAGGTCACTACTGTCCCTATAGATATGCAAGTAGGTAATCTCACAATCCTGCTAAACTCTTTGTCCTTTCATACTTTCCATAGCCAATCAATTGACAAATCTCAGATAATCTACCTCCCAGCATCTTTTGAATTTCTCTCCTTTTTATTTATACATCCTCTAGCACAAGCTCTTATCAGCTCTCATCAGGACTATTCAGTAACTTCTTAATTAATCAGTATTATTTGAGTGTCTTCCCTGTTCAGTCCATTCTCCATAACTGCCAAAGTAATATTAAAGCATAGATTTGTGTTATTCTCTTACTTAAGAATCTTTGGCAACTCCTTATTACCTCTAGGACAAAATAAAAACTTTTTGGCTTTAGCTTCCTTTTTCATTCTTATTTCTCATTAACTCCTTTGCACATTCTTGTTCCAGCTAGACTGGTCTGTTTGTCATTTTCTAAATTCAGCTTTTAATCTTCCATCTCCATGCCTTTGTGTAGGCTGGTTCTAACATTTAAAATACTTCTAACTTCTGACTTTTAGAGTCTTTAACTTCCTTCATGGCTCAGCTCAGGTGTCACCTCCAATATTTGAACCCAGATCTTCCTGATTTCAAAATCTGCATTTTTCTCATCATACCATACGTGCCTCTCTGTGTTGCACATAATAGACACTTAATAATTGTGGAATTGAATCAAAGAAACCCAGGTACTTAATACACTAATCTCGTTCCTAGTGCGCAATGTTTACTGGTGACTACTTTAGGAAAGATGTCATAAAAATGGTCTTGGTTTGGAAAGCAGGCAATCTCTAGTCTTACTCAGGATGTGAGCTGATAAATCAGCTATTTTAGATGAGAGACTGCAGTATTAGGAAAAAGACAGTGTAAACTGTGTACACATATACACTGTGATTGTTGAGATTGTCATATATTACATAGAACTGGCCCATTATTCTGTCAGATAATTGACAAAATTGTTGACAGATTAGCCCAAGATTCTTTACGAGTAACAATGAGATAAGAGAATGACACAAATCAGTACTTTATTAAAATTCTATGAGCCTTTATTTAGGCAAGTTGGACAACAAATGCATATGCTGACATGGCTGTAAGGGAGAGTTAGATTAAAAGTAATAGGTGCTGATAATCATGAATGTTAGGAAGTTAAGACTGCCATCTACTGATTTAGTCTTTTAAATCAGTGTGCTCCATTAAGGGTATGTGAAGATTATGCATTTGTCATTGATAATTCAGTTTGACTGACAGTAGTCTGTGTGCACCATTACTTGCTGGCTCCCAGCTCATGGAAAATCACTCAGCAGTGGCTTCAAAGTAGGCTTAAGATCAGTGGTGAGAGTGTAAGTATATATGGTTCTTCTTTCTTCCCACCCTCACCTCCAGCATGATTTAAAAGAGGGAGACCAGTTATTAGTAGTATTTTTGGAAATCCATGCAATAATTTAGATAAGCCATGGTTTTTAGACAACTGAGTCCTTTGAATATCTGCAGATGTTAAATTGGGGGTTTTCCTATTCCAGTCTCTTACTAGCCCACGAAAATTCAATTTTCCAACAATATAGTATTACTTGTCATTTTATTAATTAAAATAATAATTAATCTCAAAATAATTTATATATATATATTTGTTTACTCATATGTATACACATACATATATATATGTGTGTATACATATGAGTATATATATATGTATGTATGTGTATACATATGAATAAAAATTTATTCATGTAGGAGATTAAAGGAATGCTATTTTTCTTTCTTCAATGCTTGACTTCCTTTTAAATCATTTGATTTCATACCTTTTATTTATTTGTTATAATTAAGGAGAACCTTGTGGTTTAGTGGTATAATCATCCCCTTCTATCCTACAAAATGGGGAATTCCAATATACTATGGTCTTAACAATAAATTTTCAGTTTTTTCTCAAAACTTGTGACTTTAGATTAAGAAAGAACCTTTCTTGATTTGTTTAGATATGGAAACTGATTGATATAATTTTATTTTTTATTGATGCTGACTATATCTTAGGAATGGAGAGGCCCATATTTTTCATGCTTTATGTATTTTTGAAGAGGTACTAGATGAGTAGACTTAGTATGTGAAGAAAAATAATAAACTCATGAAAACAAAATTCTTTTCCATCCCTGAGGCAATTAGGGTCAAGTGATTTACCCAGAATCACACAGTTAGGAAGTGTTAAATGTCTGAGATCAGATTTGAACTTGTGTCTTCCTGACTTAAGAGCTGGTTCTCTATCCATTGTGCCACCTACCTGCCCCTGAAAATTCATTTTTGATACAAACACTTTGTATACACCTATGAAAATTTATATTATGATCCAGTATTATTATTTAAAAATTTGCTCAATAAATTATGTTAATAATAATAATAAAATTTACATAGCATTTATTTCATTTGATCCTCACAACAACTCTGTGAGGTAAATTATTTTATTATCAGAATTTTGCACGTGAAGAAAGTGAGGATAAGAGAAGTGAGGTGACTTATTGAGAGCCTCATAGCTAATAAGCATCCTCCTGACTGCAAGTCCAGGATTCCAGTCCCTGGGCCACTTAACTGTCTTCCTCTTCTGAAAAATTGACCTTGCTCCTTATGATCATCTTTGTTTATCTAGGTCTGGTGCCACAACTTATAGGGGTTGCTCCAGAAAAGGCCATTAAACTAACTGTAAGTAATGTTCTTTCTTTTAAATTTGTAGTGATTCATTTTGCTTTGTATCATTTGTTCAAATTTTATTAAGGAAAAAAGTTGGATTTGGGTTATTGAGATCAGCAGAGTCTTAAAAGGAAGCTTTGAAAAATGTAAATTTATAAATAGCCACATACTGGTTTTGAATTATGACATACAATGTGCCCTTGATTGGAGAAGGAAAACAATTACGTGTCTATAGAAGGAAAAGGATATGGGAATTGTTGGGAAAAAATTTTTTCTGACTACTCTATCTTTTTAATCAGGTTAATGATTTTGTTCGAGACAAATTCACCCGAAAAGATGGCTCCATTCCGCTATTAGCAGAAATCCTTGCTGGAGGTTGTGTAAGTGTTAATCATGGGCTTTTTACTCATTTGAAAAGAAACTTAACTTTTTCATAATATATATTGCTGAGAAAGAAATATTCAGTTGCTATTTTATCTGGTCCCAGGTGAGCCAAGCAGTTTCTTCTTTTCCTGAACTGTCCTTCTGTGAAATGGATTTTTTGAGTAGCCTGGTCAGCTTCACGTGACAATAGGTGGCAACTGGGAATTCTTATCAATTCTTTCTTCTAGACTCTGTTGACAGTCTCACAGGGTTCTTTCCCCCACACCCCCTTCTTCTGAAGTTCTTGTTCTGAATCCCCATAAATATTGTGGAATGGAAAGAAGAGAAACTTGGTTGGCTTGTGGTGGTATATTTATACTGACGAATTTAAAATCAATGTGAGGTGACTGATTAATTGGGCTATTATTATCTTTCAGGTAATGGGACTGAGAAACACATTGTGGTGTAATTTTCATTCCTTTTGGGGGAATAGATTCCTTTTAGGTTTTAGCTGCACTGAAGCTATTGACACCAATCTCAAACTCAATGATATAGTTTTGGCATTTACTTAAATTAGAAAGAGCAGGGCAGGGACCAGAATCTCTGTCCTCATCATTTTTGTGAGCACACTCTGGGATTTAGACATAATCACAAAGGTAGATTTTCAGCTCAGCTAATTTTGCTTGTGGGATTGGCCCCACATTTGGTAACATTATGGTGTATTTAAGGCTAGTTTAGCCCATTTTGTCCCTGAGAACTCTAATAACTTCCAGTTGAGTTGGCTGACAGGCCAGAATAAACCCCTCTTCAGCTGGTTGTGGAACCTGAGGTGATGAGGTTGATGACCTCTGCAGTTTTTAATTCAAGGAAGATGCCCTGGAGGGCCAAAGAGAGAGACTGTTTCTGGTTCTCCCTGATTAGATTTGGCAGCATGGCACATACCTGAGTCCTCACCTGTCAGCAATATATGTTCTTATGGAAAAAGCAGCTGTGTGTGTTGTGAGAAAGGAAAACTACCTTCACTGCCAAAAGAGCTTCTTTTTCTGGAGGATAAGTGGTATGCACAGAATGCAACATGTACCCAAGTAGTTCTCAATTCTTGTTTCTTAGATCCTACACCCCTGCCACATTATATACTATCATGTTTTCTTTGCATCATTTTCCTCTATCCACCACTCCTTTCTCTATATTCTTTCTCTCTTTGATGATATTTCTTCCCATCTAAGCACCCCAAAATCTGTTTTGTTCGGTTCATTAATATGATGCAGTGGATAGAGATTAGATCTAGGAAGAACTTGGATCAAAATTCATCAGAGATGCTTAATCCACATGTAAGCCTGTAAAGTCAATTAAAACTCTCATGCCTTGATTTCCTCATTTTCAAAATGAGGGAGACTGGATTCAATGATCTCTCAATTTTTATTCAATTCTCAATATATGTCCTATGATCATTATTATTATTATTATTATTATTTTTGCTGAGGCAATTAGGGTTAAGTGACTTGCCCAGGGTCACACAGCTAGGAAGTGTTAAGTGTCTGAGGCCAGATTTGAACTCAGGTCTTTCTGATTCAGGGTTGATGCTCTAACCACTGTGCCACCTAGTTGCCTCTTATGTTCATTATTTATCTACTGTCTTATTAGCATGGGTGTCCTCTTGGATGTTGTCCAGATACTTTTTCTATACTCAAAATCATAAGCTTTCAGAATTAGGATGGATTATAACGCCCACTGAACCACTCTGGACAGTTACTCCCCCAAATGTATATATTCAGGCCTAATATCTCTTCTGAGCTTCAGGTTCATATTAATGACTGAGAGAGCATACCCTAGATGTTCCAATAAAATCTCAAATTTAACTTATATAAAATGGAAATCATTTTCTCTCTCAGCCAGAGGTTCTTAATCTTTTTTTATGTCATGAACTGTGACTCTTACCTGCCTTCATTTCATGTTGTTCTTTTCCAAGAACTCTACTTTCCAGAGGAACTGGAATATTAGCTGTCTCCCACACTTGACATACCATCTCAGCTGCCTTTTTGCATTCATATAAGACATCCTCATTGCCTGAAATGCACTCTCTCCTTTTTCTGCCTTGAAGAATCATGGGTCTTTCTGGGAAGTCTCAATTCATGTTCAGCCATCTCTGTGAAATCTTCCCAGAATCTCTCCCAGTTATTAGTTATTTAACCTTCCTCAACGTGTATTATTGTTATTTAAGTCCTTATATCTCTCCCTTGGAGAATGGAAGCTTGTTGATATCAGGGGCAGTATGTTTTTTTTTTTTTTCCTTAGTTATCTTTAGAACTTTGCATGTTTGTTGGCTTGTGTTGTTGAATATATGAGAGGGCAATTTCATAACTTTAGAATTTTGGGGGTTTTTTAGTTTGCAAGTTTTTTCTTCCTAGATCAACATTAAGTAACTGTATAGTTAGATGGATAATATATTGAATTTGTCTATCAGTATGTTTATGACTGGTGGGACAGATGATGATTTGAGTCCAGAATTAAAGAGGAGTTAAGAGGTCTGGATTGCCTTCACAAAAATTACAAAGCTCCTTTAATGACTCTCATACACCTTGCCAGAAACAAAGGTCTTTTTTTAAAAAGTGCCAGCAATTGTATGATTGGGTGTGGGTCATGGAATAATACTTTGCCATCTCTGGAAAATTAAAAATGAGTGTCATACAGAGGGCAATGGAGACGCATTGGTGGATGTGAGCAGGTAGCATCACATAAGAAAAAAAGAATTTCAAAGAAAAGAATGTCGTCAGGACTATGAAGAAGTGAAAAAGAAGAATTTGGTTATATGGCTAGACGGAGGGACAACAGGTAGATAGCCCCAATTCTCCACTGATATATTCTCAATGGCAGGAGAACAATGAAAACCTTCAGCACTTTGGGTGGCCCCTTGTGGCAAATTTTGGGATGACATGTACAAGACTTGCACAGGATAGACAGGCTTAGACAGGTTAAGACCACAGCTACATCTGAGTTGAAATATTTTGGGAAAAAAAGTGTGAGAAATATTTGGTTTGGGGGTGTCACTTCTGTTGCTGCCATTTTAATTTTTTATTTTTTTAACTGGTTTACGATAAGCAGGATTTTTTCCTAGCTAAAAAAGAATGGAATGAAAGACAAAGAAGAAAAAAAGAAAGAAAGAAGAGGAGAGGGAGAGACAGAGACAAGAGATAGAAAGGACACAAAGAGATAGAGACAGAAAGGATAGTGAGAGAGAGAGATAAAGAGACAGAGACAGAGAAGAGATAGAGACACAGAGAGAGAGAGGGAGAGAAACACATATACACAGAGAGGGGGTGAAGAAGAAAGAAAGAAAAAAGAGAAAAGGAAGAAAAGAAAGAAGGAAAGAATGATTTTTCTGCTTTGTGTTCCTAATTACTGTTCTGTTTACATTTGAGGAATTTCTAAAGGTTCTAGTCCAGGTGACTAAGCCATTCAGATGAAATGAGAAACTGAGCCACAGGAATGAGGTGGTTAAAACCTAGCCAGCTTATTTTCTCATTAGTTGCCTTGTTCTTTATAGGATGTGTCTTTTCTTTAGGGAGCTTATTTAAAGATTGGGGCTTTGGCTAGGCTGGGCTGATAATCCCCTATGAAGCTTGGAGGGTGTTGAGAGTTATTTTGATGCTCTAAATCTCTTCTTTATGTATGATTCATTTCTGGAAGACCTTAGACCTTAGTCCTTAGTAGTCTGGCACTATTTGATTTAAAAATCGAATAGCTCATCTATCTTAGATAACTATAAAGTTAGGTACAATTGCTATTCCTATTCTTACTACTTTCTGACCCTTTCTCTTTTCACCTTCCTTTCTCCTTTCCCTCCTCAGCTGCCTAATGTCCCAATGCATATCCTACCCTCACTGCTCCCTCCCAAATCAAACTCATCAAGACCCAAGTTATAAAAAAGACGAATCAGGCTTAATATGTTACCTCTCTCAGGGGATTTGTACTTTAACTTGAAATAAGACTATTTGCCAAAGGAATGCTTTCTCACTTGCAGAATGTTCAGGCATGATTTGGATGGTGGGGAAAGTATTAGAGATATCCCAACCCCTCCCCTTTCTTCTACCCCTCCCCTCCCCCCCTCTGAAAATTCTTAGTCTCGGGATTTAGTTGGTAAAGGTGTACTTTTAAAAGTCCCTGGAGCTGTAGGGTTGGATGCTGTTGGCACAGCCAGCACCCTGCTTCGAAGGATCAAGGGCACATCATCTTCACAGTTAGAGAAAAATGCTGCCATTCTTCCCAAATAACCTAATTACAGTTTTTAAAATGTAGCTAATGCAAGTTAATCAGGAAGAGACGACCT
This sequence comes from Antechinus flavipes, assembly GCF_016432865.1. NCBI lineage: Eukaryota > Metazoa > Chordata > Mammalia > Dasyuromorphia > Dasyuridae > Antechinus > Antechinus flavipes. Next base: position 419,778,536 of record NC_067400.1, read on the forward strand.
AAGCTTTGGCAAAGTGGAGATTGGCTCCTTGGGGAGTTGGTCTTTTGCAGCAAGACACTTTTCCTAGAGCTGGGACTGGGGCAGGGTTGTGTGTAGTAGAGAATCCAAAGCCCCAACTCTGATCTCAGGGGAGATAACTTTTATCAAGTCTGTAAAGGTTGGGATGAGACTTTCCTCTCTTGGTACCTTTCAGTGACTGGTTGTCAATACAGTTAGAATTTTTGCTTTCCTCAGCTCTAATTTCATCCAATAATAATGAACATTTTAGAAATTATTCTCTTTACATTCTTGAAAAAATCAAATAAGAAGAGACTTGTACAAGAGACTTGTGAGGCACAAGCAATTTCAAATACCCATGATTTCACAGGTGTGACTCTTCTCCCCTTCATTGTGGTTTGTAAGTCCTTTTCACCTTAGTCTTAGTGTGTTTCTGGGGTCCCAATATTCATCTTTGGTGGACAACTCTCTTTGATTAAATTAAGCTGGTTTTAGGGAAAAGAGGTTCACAGTTTTCTGTGCCTGTTCTCTGAGTTATTTTAACTTGGGTAAAACCTATATAATATTTAAGAACTCAAATTCTCATACATATCATGATGGGTGAGTTGAGTAGTCAGTCAACAAACATTTAAGTCACACACACACACACACACACACACACACACACACAGAGGAATTGTGCCAGGCCCTGACCTCAAGGAGTTCATTTTTTAATGTGGAAGACAGCATATAAATAACTGTACATACAAGATAAATAAAGTGTAGGATTTTAATGGTGGGCACAGTTAATCATAAAGCTAGAATTGAAATTAATCAGACTCTGCCACGACTCTGAACACAAAAGAATAAATGTCTAATGCGTTAATGGCTTATTCCATTGAATCACATGTCTGGCTCATTTCTGCATTCATTTTACTTTTTGTCTCTGATATAAGCTCACAGCTTATAGTTAAGGTCATTTGTTCAGGGAAGGAGATTAAGAATAGCTTGACCTTCTTGACCTCCTCTTCCCCAGTAGAAAGTCTTTGTTCCATGAGCCATGTCCGATCTGGGAAAAAAAGAAGGAAGGTCTTCTTTATAAAGAGAACCATGAACAGTGATGATTGTTGATCTCAGCCCTGGAATATCACATAACTACTTAAAAAGAGATTTCACTTATTTTATTTGTGAGGATTTGACACAAGGTTTTAGAGCAGTTTTATTTATTTCACTACATTACAAGAGAAAGATGTATATGCTCATATGTGGGCTTCACATGCATGAACCTAGGCATACCAGCATAACTGTTTGTTTTTGGAGAGGCTCCTGTTCTCAAGGTTTATTGTTTGCTTGATTAGAGCCTTTTTTGTGGTCAGAGGTATTTCCATTTGACAATATTTGATGAACCTCAGTTTCTTGGTGTGAAATACAAGAAGATTTGAAAGTACCTTTAAATAAACATGAGTTTATTTTAAGAAAATTAATTTTTGGGACAGCTAGGTGGCACAGTGGATAGAGCACTGACCCTGAAGTCAGGAGGACCTGAGTTTAAATCTGGTCTTAGACACTTAATACTTCCTAGCTGTGCGACCTTGGGCAAGTCACTTAACCTCAATTACCTCAGCAAAAAAAAAAAATAGTAATAAAAATAGAATTGAATATTGAATATAATAATGGAATGAGATAGAATAATGGAAAAGACTATTAAACTTTTTTTGAAATTTTCAGAATATTAATCTAATTTGTAAACATTAGCCATTAATTTAGCCATTGACATATATGACTTTTATAGTAACACCTTAGGATTTTGAACTTAAATTTATAATTTATAATAATTCAGGCATGTTTGACCAAATTTACCTTTATATAATCTATAAACTAAAAGAGTTCTTTCTTACTATCGATTTTATATAATTATGGCAGTTATATATAAATGTAGCACTATCTAGGTAACCCAGTGGATAGAAGTTGGATCTGGAGTCAGGAAGACCTGAGCACAAATATGGTATTAGATAATTCCTAGCTGTATGATCTGGCTAAATGATTTAAGTTCTGGCTCTCCATTTCCTCACCTGTAAAATGGGGTGGATACCTACCAGGGATATTGTGAGGATGAAAAAAAAAATTAAGAGAAAATATTTGTAAGCAACACTCTGTAAATCTTCCCCTCCCCCCCCAAGACAATTAGGGTTAAGTGATTTGCCCAGGGTCACACAGCCAGGAAGTGTGAGTCAAATTGTCTGAGGTCAAATTTGAACTTAGGTCCTCCTGACTTCAGGAGCTGGTGCTCTCTCCACTGCACCACCTACCTACCCCTCACTCTGTAAATCTTAAAGTACTATATAAGTGCTATTTTGTATTATTGTGACATATGCCCATAACAGATATATAACAATAATAATAGTGATAATGATAGCTAACAGTTATATAACACTATTTTCTCAACAGCATGTGCTCATATCATTTTTCTGTTCATTTGGTAATTTTCATAATATAACAAATTTTCACACTATTATCATATTTGTTGTGATTATCTGTTATCAGTTTGAGGTGCTATGAACTGGGTGAACTTAAACTATAAATGTTTTATCTGTTCTGACTATTCCATCAACAGGCTATTCCCCTTGTCTTTCTTCCTCTTCTTGGGTCTCCCTTTTCCCTCAAACAAAACAATATTGAAATTAAGCCAATTAATAGCCCTATGATTTTATCTAAGTGTTCATCAATGTGGTAAACTTCGTGGTTGTGTTATTTTAAGAAATTGCCATAGCCACCCAACCATCCTCATCAGCCATCAACATTGTGAGACTCTCCACCCACAAAAAGATTACAAGTTACTCAGAGCTTAAATGATAGTTAGCACTTTTTAGCAATAAAATATTTTAAATTAAAGCATGTACTTTAAAAAATTATAAATGTAATATTATTTCTTGATGGATTACAGCAGAGCTTCTTAAACTGTGGGTTGTGACCCATGTGGGTTAGTGTAATTGAATATGGATTTGTAAAATTATGACATTATCAGTAAACATTTGATTTGTATATCTATTTTATATGCTTATATATTCAGAATTGTGTAAAATTTCTCAGGGGAAAAGGAGTCACTCAGAAAACATTTAAGAAGCTTGTACTATTTTCATATCCATTGGGAAACAAAATATTTTGTGTGACTTACCTTATTGCAATATTCACTTTATTGTGGTGGTCTGGAACTGAACTTGCATTATCTCTGAGGTATCTCTGGATCTGGACATTCCTAGATTCTGGGAGATTTAGAATACTAAATATTTTTAGAGCTGGTAGGGTCCTTAAAAGTTAATCTGGTTCAATCCTTTCCCTTCATACATGCAGAAGCTTGCCATGCTATCAGTGAGAAAACCCATTCTAGAACCTAAATCTTAAATTCTAAAGTTCTTGGAGTTGGAAGAGACTTTGGAAATATATTCTGACTCAGTCATTTTACAGGTTATGATACATTTCCTAACTTTCAGATTTCTGGTGGCTTCTTCAGCCACCTTCCTGTTCTGCCTAGAGTAACTTCTACCCTGGTAAATGTTTCTCAATCATTATTTCAGGAAAAGTCCCAGCCATCCTTCACTTTTGATTCTCTGACCATCTAAGTTCTTCTAAACCTCACTAGCCACCTTGCTGTGCAGGGCAGATACCTCTTCCTCCCTAGTTCTCCAATTTGGGAACTATTAACCATTATCAAATCAACCTCCACCTGGACTGGGTGGGTTAGTATATCCCTATAATTTTCTGGATCCAAATGCCTGTCCCTGGATTCTTGGCCCCTTCTCCTTTGTATATAATCACTCCCCATTAGATTTTAAGCTCCTCGAGGGCAGAAACTGGCCTTGCTTTTTGTATTTGTCTCCAGTTTTTAAGGGTTTAATAAATACCTTTTTATCCATTTACCTATACCAACTGTAGCATTGAAGAGCCATCTTATTTTCCTTTCCTTTCAGATTATTAATATTAGTTGTTTCACTCTTTAAATAGAAGTGGCATAAAATTGTAGCTATTGAACTCTGAGCTTCAGTATTATAGAAGTAACTGGTTTAATAGATACAATGTGGAATTCAGACTCAGAAGACCTGGGTGTGAATTCTGTCTCCGATGCTCATTAGCTTTGTGACTAGCTTTGTTTAGAATTAGACTTGGTGACTTCTAAAGTCCCTTCCAACTTTAAATCCATGAGGTAGCATAAGTGGTAGAGTGACATGAGTTCAAATCCATCCTGAGACACGCACTACCTGGGAGACTGTGGGCAAATCACTTTAATATGTTTGTCTCATTTTCACATCTATAAAATAGGAATAATAATAATAATAGCATTTACCTTGAAGGGTTCTTATGAGAAACACATGAAATAATATTTATAACATGCTTAGCACGTGGTAGATGCTATATAAATGCTAGCTATTATTATTAATCTTGGGGTGGTTGTATCTGTTTGTGGAAAAGAGACAGACATCTCCTCTACCCCTTTCTCATTATACCCCTTCCCTCAAATAGTATGATTAGATGGAGTCTGTCTCAGCTACTAATTCTGTAGTTTTTATTGGTTTGAGTTACAACTTTAAATGTACGTATTTTGTGGTCAGTGTTGTGCTGGGAGATATTGAGTAAATTATGCTCACCCCACTAAGAAACTCATAAACTGCATGTTTTCCAGCAGGAGTGCAGGGACTTTGTGATGGAGGACTTTGTTTTTACCTCTTGTTTTTTAAAAAATTAAAAAAAAAACTGGATTGAACATTTATATTCACATTTTTGTGGCTAGCTCCAGTTCCGAAGTCTCAAAGAAGTTCAAAGTAGGAAGTAAACTGGGAACTGTGGGGAGGCAGGATCTGGCTACTCCTTTGTGAACTCTGCCTCTGGGGTGGAATCAAAAGGGCAAAGGGCAAATGTTGTGGGATCCTTTGTGTAGCCCCTCCAGCCTCCGGCAGGTCAGGAGGGGTTTGGGCCTGGATCTCAATCTGCTGCCTTTTCTTCTCTAACCTTTGCTGTCAGATTTATTTGGTTTATTTTCTCATGGGGTTGGGGGTTGGGAGGGGGTAGTGGAGAATTAGGAGAGTTAGGAGAGTTATTTTAAATGATGGGAGGTTAAATGGAAGCGTTAAATTTCTGTTGCATAGGAATAACCCCTATTCAAAATGAAATTTGTCAACTATTGAGTTCCCTTGTAATTGATTTAAGTGAAGAAATGACTTTATGTGGAAAATAAAAGGATAGAAATCAGCGTGAACAGAAGTGTTTGACCCACTTTCAGAAAAGAATCTGCGTTATGTGAGTGGGTGCTCAGTAATGTCCTCCTCTCATGATGATAAAATAAAACAATTTGAAGTCCTTGAGCCAATTTTTTGGGAGGGAAAGAAGCAAAAATCCCAAAAGTTAACTGTAGGTAGCTTGTCATCTTATTTTCTACCTCAGCACAGGCAAAAATAAATAAACAAATAAATGTCTCCCTTCCTCACCTCTCTCCCCCAAACCCCATCAAAAATATCAGGCTTAGAGATTTCTTTTTGAGATGCCTGTAATCATGGGTTTTTTTGGTGTGTTTTTTGTTTTTGTGTAACTTTTTTTTTTTTTTTATCAAAGTCTAGTACTTTTGATTCCATTGTCATAGAATCAGGAGTAGAGGAATCCTTGGAGGTTGGCCAGTCCAACTTCCTCATCTTCCAGAATGAATGAATGAATGAACTCTAAAGAAGTGATGTGAATTGTCAAATCATAGACCAAGAAGCAAAGTTCATTTTCAAACCTAAGTTCTAAGCCTGCAAAGTTGGTGACTCCTTCTCTGAAGTCTCCTGCTACCTTTCCTGTGGCCAGCTATTAGGTGGTAGCAGAACAAGAAAGGCATAGGAATGGAATGGAATTTTATTGTAGTTTTTAAAAAGAGACAAAACTGAAGAATAACCCTCCCCCTCAAAAAAAAAAAAAAAAAAGGAAACAGTATGGCAAAGTAAAAAGGAGGGGGGTGGTTAACCATTTATCACAAAACATATTTACTTATATATGTTTGAAGTTTTAGAGCCATACTTTAATTAAAATGGATTCATGTGCCATAAATTATTATTGCTAATAGTTAATTAGGGACCTTCATTAAAATTGATGTTATACATAGTGTTTTATATTTTTGCAGCATTTTATATTCTAATGTATTTAAATGCATTACTTCACAACAGTCTTGTGAGGCAGGTTCTAGGGGTATATTATCCCCATTTTATGGATTGAAGTGAAAATGAGTCTTCCAAAGCCTACAGCAATTAAATGCCCCATAGGTAGTGTCAAAAATAATATATAAATTTAGGTCTTGTAAGGCATAAGTATTCAAACATTCAGGCCTCATATTGCTCCAGAGTGGCTCCAAACCAGATTGAAATGTAATTGGGAAATATTCAACAAAATAAATAAAAATACCATATGAGTGACAATGTTAATTTGTGGTTTTCTAAGTCAATATGAAACCTTCAGGGATACCTTTCTTTTTTGAGTTTGATACCATTGCTGAAACGGATTTAAGATTTCAATTCTTTTAGACATGTTATTAGGGTCTCTTAAATTGTCTAATAATCTGAACAGTGTGTCCATCTCATATTGTAAAGCTCAATATAAATTGAGATTTCATTTTTAAAAAACCTACAAAAGTAATGTAATTGTAGTGTGCTACACCAAATCTAGTAAAGCAGAACCTATAACTGTGAAACATAGCAGGGACTAAACAAATATCTTCTGACTTACTGGTGTCTTGGAAAGAATATGAGTGCACACTGGTTGGATTTAATGGTATAAAACACCTGAGACATAATTGTATATATTATTACTTGCTAAAAGATAGCATAGAAGAGAACCAACAATTAGTCCTTTAAAAAAAATAAAAAGTAACCTTTGTAAATTATTTTATTTTGAAATTTATGGGTGAAATTGCAAATCTATAATGTACAGCTTGCTTTTAAATATGTAACAAAGTTGAATTTCTGGGTTTTTTTTTTTCCCTCCAGTGCCTTTTGTTATCTCCCAAATTCATGCTCCTCTACCTGATATTCAGGGCCATTAAAATGTTATCTTAATACCATTAATGTATACTCTTCAGACAATCTAGACTATCCTCTATTCCCTGAACATTCTGCTCTCTGGGCTTTTCCCTTTTTTTTTTGCTTATGCTATTCTTTATATAAATGCATTTCATTCCTGCAATAGACATTATAATTGTTTATGTACATGTCCCAAATTCTGTCCTTACTCCAGTCTGTAAATTTCAAGAAGAGAGGGGCTGTGTCTTATCTAAATTTGATATCTTCCCCATGGTGAAATGTTTATTGAATTATATAACTCAAAATGTAATTTGGTGTATTGCTTAAAAAAGTAGAAATACCCATTTAAAGGAGAGGGTGAGAGGGAACTAATTTGAAACTGGTCCCATTATGGGAATGAGAGTGTATGTGTTCATTGGGGGAGATTATTTATTTGCCTGGCAAGATATTCTTATTTATAATTGATTAAAAACATAAGCTAAGTTCCCATTTATTTAAATGTAATATCCCCACTTAATGAATATTACCCAGGGGCTGACATTGTCTGGTAGTCCCAAATTTTCTGTATTATGATCAAAATATGTGGTTTTGTCATCTGTGGTTTTGCTGTACTTTAGAAAATAGAGAACATTTGGACCAAGATTCTCTTTGTTACTATTATTTTAAAGCATGACTTCAGGGAAGTCCATACACTTTTCCAATTGGTTTGGTCTTTAACACTCCATAAAGAGGAATTACTTGGATTATCATTTTAACATAATTTGTCACCCAGCAATCTCTTAAAAAAATATTGTTTGCTGAGACTGAAACATTGAAATGTTTCCTCCTGCTGGGCAACAGATTAAAAGAGGGAGAGACACACAGAGGAAAATCAAGATGCAAAACTGGGTCAAATCATTGTGTTGGGCCATTGTGCCAATGGCATTATGGGGGTGCGGAGCTGGGTTGTTGCATATGGCTCCAGTCTCAGGAGATGATGAGACTGAGCAGCAAAAACTTGTTGCCTCTCCCTGCTCTATAGACAAAGAAGGGATTACTGTCCTGGATCATAATGAGCATTAGGTTTCCCACGATGGAGAGAGGGCTCAGGATCCAGCCCCAACATTTTCATTTCCAAATAATTGGGATGGTCAATTTACAGACAAGCCTGCTGAGAGAAGTTGTGATTTTTAGCCAGAGTAAAGCAAGGATATTTAGCTGCAGATAGTCACTATTCTTGAGGGTGTTTTGTACATATTTTATTGCTTTAGGAAAAATAAAAGAAAACTTGGGCTCATAAATTTAAAAAAAAAAAATCACAGCCAGATTGTGTACTCCTTCTGCTTGGTAGAAAGCACAGGATAGGACCCGGGTCACTTCTAATGCAGTCTTAAAAAGGATGTCGCTTAGGCTTTTTTTCTGTACTCATCCCCCATTGAGGATGTCACTTGGATGCAAAATGTTGCTTGGTGAAAGGCCTCTTGCAGCAGGACAGGCCTTTGTGAAGAGCTTACCATTATGGGATGGAAATGTGCAAAGAGGAATTTTCCTTCTCTGTGAGGGCTCAGGCAATTGAAACTTCACACACACACACACACACACACACACACACACACACACACACACACCCCATTGTAGAAACCTTAGGAAGAGATGTTAGCACTCAAGTTAAACTTGTTTGTGCTGTTCCTTCTCTTTTCTGGTGCTTTGTAAATTTCAGATGCAAAACACTCATTTTCTCAATTGAGATCTCTGTCAGTCAGACTGCTAGAACATGTGTTGTTTTGGAGGGGAGGGGGTGGAGTGTGAGCATAGACTCCTGGTGACTTAAGCATTCTATGGGTTAGCTGTGCTTTAGGAAGTCTAAGCCTCTCTTAAGTAAGTGGTGATCTGTCTCTGAGCTGTGTTCATGGTGTTAGATTTGAAACTTGAACATGAGTGGCTCATTCCCCCTCTGATGAGCCCTGAGGATGCCTGAGTTATATTGATTGCTCTCTACAAGGCTCAGAAATAAAAGCCAAGAAGGATTTTCAGAATGTTATATTAATGTTTAGAGGGAGGCAAGAAACTGAACAATTAATTTGAAAAGCATTACATACCAGTGCATGTTAGGTTCTGAGAATTCAAAAGATGAGCAGTATCGGTGTATATCATCTGGTAGCATGTAGATTATAGACTTAGAACCAGAAGGGATCTCCCAGCTCACCTAATTCAATTCCCTCTTTTTTATGGAGATTATAGGGTAGGTAATGTGCCTGAATCACACAGGTAGCATTGTAAGGAGCAATGTTAGCCCAAGAACAAGGATTCTTGGTTTTGACTTTGTCTGACAAGTATTTAGTAGGTACATCCAATAGGAGCGTCATAAAAGTGAATGAATGAAAATATTGGTTCTAGAAAGACAGTGTACACAGTAACAGCAAGATTATGTGATGATCACTTATGGAAAGACTTGGTTCTTCTCAGCAATTCAGTGATTTAAGGCAATCCCAATAAACTTTGAACAGAAAATGCCATCTGCATCCAGAAAGAGAACTATGGAGACTGAATATAAATCAACACATCCTATATGCACTTTTTCACCCTTTTAATTGTTTTTTTTTTCCCCTTGTGGTTTTTCCCTTTTGTTCTGATTTTTCTCTTCCATGATTCATAAAGAAATATGTATGCAAAAAATAAATGGGGGCAGCTAGATAGTGCAACGAATAGAGCACCAGCCCTGAAGTTGGGAGGATCTGAGTTCTAATGTGGCCTCAGACACTTACCACTTCCCAGCTGTGTGACCCTGGGCAAGTCACTTAACCCTAATTGCCTGGGGGGGCAATAAATATACATGTGTCACCAAAAAAAAAAAAAAAAACCAACCCAATAATATATGTAAAAAAAGAAAATAATGGTATTAAATATGTATGAATATCATTATAGATCTTGTCTTAGAATCAGAAGACCTGGGCTTACATATCCTGTCAACTCATGTCATTTTGGCCAAGTTATTTCACAACTTCTCTGGACCTAAGTCTAGCTCCCACATATCTATGCCCCATGCATAACTTTAGGTTTTTAATATGCCATAGACTGATTTTTGGGAAAAGATTTAGACTAGTAGAAGAGAATATGCTGAGAGAGATTACTTGTTTACCTGGCAAGATGTTCTTATTTATAATTGATTAAAAATGTAAATTATCCATTTTTTAAATGTAATGTCCCCCACTTAATGAACATTACCCAGGACTCTTCCATCTATCTCATTTTCAGATGTAGAAATCCTTAATTTTTCTTGGTTATCAGAAAAAAGATAGTCAGGGACTGATCAGATTGGAAAAAAACCAGAAAGAAAAAACCCAACTCACCAACAATTTTCACATTTCCAGCCTAGGAAATGAAAAGACCCAATACAACAAGAATTGGGCTAGAGCCAACAATGAGGATTAGCTCCTTAGGTCTGGGCTGGAGAGGCCAGCTGCAATCCAGCCCAGGTAAGGGAGAGCATCTTTACAGGGTGTTGTGTTGAGCACTGCCTGACACATAATAAAGGCTAGCTGACTGTTCATGGCTTACTGATCCCTTTAGCATCACTCCCCCATTAAAGGAATTTTTCATTTCTTTCCTTTCTTATCTTACAGGCCGGAGGCTCTCAGGTGATCTTTACTAATCCTCTGGAGATTGTGAAGATTCGATTGCAGGTGGCTGGGGAGATCACCACAGGTCCCAGAGTCAGTGCCCTGAATGTTCTTCGAGACCTAGGGATCTTTGGACTATACAAGGTAGGTAGTCTCCCTAGAGTGCTGAACTGACTCCACAGAGGTCCCACCTTAATTGGGAAAGATGTGAACTCTAACTGTGTTAAACAAGAGCTTTTCACATTTAAAACAAACAAAACCAGCCCCATGTTTTCCTGCCCAGTGGCCCCTGGAGGAGAAAAAACAAAAGGAAGAACACCTGACACTGTAGTGGTGGCTGTGGGATGTACAAACATTGTCTCCAGCCCCCACCTCCAGTCCCCGAGCTTTTATGCCTCTCCCCAGGGAGACCTCTATTGCAGACCCACTGGCTTCAGCCACTCATCTTTTCATTTGGTGGGGTTTGTGAAAAGTTTCTCAGCTTTTCCTTTGTGCTTGTTTTGGAGTTCAAATTGTCTTACATTTATTTTGAATCTGTTATCTCTATTGTTATCTTCCCAGTGGGAGTCTTCTTTTGTCTTAATAATTTGACGACCAGGAAACAGTGGTAGAGTTTGGTAGGATTCTGATGTTTAAGAAGTTAAGTGGTGGGATTTGTCAATAATGAATTCCATTTAAAAAAAAAGCCCACACCGTACTGTACTTTAGCAAAATGCCAGTCAACAGATTCCTTCCCTGCAGGTATACTTACTCCCATCATTACAGATCAGATGAAATGGAGCAGAAGCTATTAGTTTTCTTAAACAAGGAAGTCTTTCTTCCTATTCCCTTCACTGGTACAAGGGGGTAAATTCTGTACCTACAGGCAGCTGTGCACCGTCCTTCCAAAGCATCCTCTTAGAAGCGGATTTATTTATAAAGCTAACACTTTAGAATCGTATAAATTTGCTTTGGTAGTGGCAGCTTTTATTAGGAATTCTATAGATTAGAGTCACACAGCTCTAATGTTGTCTAAAGAGTCCTGCTACCACAATTCCATGGCACAATGAGAGTGCCGATATTTGGGAGTTTGAGGCTAAGATTTTGGATTTCTTTTGTCCTTCATTATTCCTTCCCCCATTAAACCCCTAGCTAAATGTATTGATATTTTAAATCATTTCTCAATACAGTGACTTAAGGAGACCTTGCAATTTTCCCATGACTGACATTTGTCTTTTTAAAAAAAATAAATCAGAAAAAATATATGCATATAGAATTGTCATCTGCTTTAGTAAAGGTCAGGCAATTGGTAACTCATGGATAATTGATGATGTAGCTTGGAAAGGGACTCACTGAAATTGGGGGCAGGTTGTCTCTGGGTAATTTTAAACTGGCAGTCAGAGCTGAAAAAATCTTATTTTTGCCAAATAATCCCCATATTCTTCTCTACTCCCCTCCTTAAAGGAGGGGAATAGATAAGGGTCACTGTTTCTTGCCTCTGGTTTCCAACTTTGGTACCTCCCTGCAGAGAGAAGCCAGTGAACAATACTCCCTATCCTTGGTAGTTACTATATTTTACTATGGATTGACTTGTTTCTTTGTTAGCTCTCTCTCTTTAGCAAAGGGATATCTGCTAGTAATTTGTGAACAAAATCATGGCCTCAGGATTTCTCCTATGCCCCAATATTCCACATTCTCCAGATATAGCTACCCATTAAATCACTTGATTCACTCATTCTACCAGCAATGAGACTGGTGGATAGGGCACTTTACTCAAAGTCTATATAAGGCATGAGTTTAGACCCCCCCTTCAGATATTTAGTAGCTGTGCCAAACTGGGCAAATAACTTAACCTTTCTGTGACTAGTTTCTTCATCTATAAAATGAGACTAGATGGCTGCTAAGGGCCATTCTAGTTCTATATCTATAATTCTATGATGTTATGAAATGGTATTAATTTTTTTAATAGTATTTTTTCCCTGATTATATGAAGGCAATTTTTAGCATTCATTTTTATAAGATTTTGAGCTCCAAATTTTTCTCCATCTTTGCTCTACCCTTTTCCTAAAATGATTAGTAATCTAATATAGGTTATATATGAAAATAGGTTAATCTTAAAAAGAATAGTCTGTGACAGAAGCACCAATAGCTCCTTAGTTTATAGTGGTTCCATTTATCTAGTGACCAGCAAAAGGTACCTATATTGACTAAGGCTTAGGGAATCTTAGGAATGTTTTTTTTTTCTTCACCAGGAAGTATTTATTAGCACTTTCTTTTAAAAGTCTTTTTATTTATCTTATTTACTATTTCCCAATTACATGTAAAATTTTTTAATAATCATTTTTTTAATTATAGCTTTTTATTGACAGAACATATGTATGAGTAATTTTTACAACATAGTCCCTTGCACTCATTTCTGTTCCAAACTTTTCCCTTCCCTCCCTCCACCCTTCCCCTAGATGACAGGCAATCTTATACATGTTAAACATGTTAAAGTATATCTTAAATACAATATATGTATACATACTTATACAGTTCTCTTGCTGCACAAGAAAAATTGGATTTAGAAGGTAAAAATAACCTGGGAAGAAAAACAAAAATGAAAGTAGTCCACAAATAATCATTTTTTAAACATTTGAGTTTCATATTCTCTGTTCTTCTTGCTCCTTTCCCCTATGAGAAGGCAAATGCTTTGATTTCACTTTTGTGGGTGGGGTCATGCAAAACATATTTTTCCATATTAGCCATGTTGTAAATGAAAACCCAAACCAAATAAAATAATAAAAATAAAGCTGAAAAACTATGCATTTATCTGCATTCAGAGTGCATCAGTTCTGTTTTAGGAGGTGGATAGCATTTTTCATCCTGAGTTCTTTGCAGTTGTTTTGGATCATTATCAGGGTAGCTAAGTTTTTTATGATTGATCATCCTTACAATATGTTGTTACTCTGTACAGTGCTCTCCTAGTTAAGATAAGTTATGTTTAGTCTTACTGTGGGTGTGTACTCTTCCTCATAGCCCTCATCTTTAATGACTACCCTCCTTTTCTCCCTCTCTTCCCCACATACATCCCCCTGCCATACCCCAAAAGAACTATTGAAGTTGTAACTGGCTTTTCACCTGGAGACCTTTTTGTCCCACTTGGGTAACTTTCTAGCTTAATTCTCCCTGTTTATGCAACTGGTGTGCACTGTTTTCTCTGTATGTGACAGGGTGCCAAAGCTTGTTTCCTCCGAGACATTCCCTTCTCTGCCATCTATTTTCCTGTTTATGCTCACTGCAAACTTCTCCTAGCTGATGAAAATGGACGGGTTGGAGGATTAAATCTCCTGGCAGCTGGAGCTATGGCAGGTAACAGTAACTTTTTTAATCAAAAAAGTTTTTTATTTCTTCTCTACACTTGGAAATGTAGAATCTACTGGTACCTGTTCCCTTTATAGAGTCAGGATTATTGTTTGTAGATGACTTAGTTTAAATATGATCACCAATCTCCTTTGTGGGATATACTTTAATTCTGATGAGAGCTAATTACATTTGCATAATGTGGATAAACAGCTTAATGCCGCTTAGCAACTTGTAGCCAAATTAGATCTGCCCATCTAAATTGGGCTTTCATCATTTACATGTTTCAGAAGCTTCTACCCTACTGTAAATCTGGGGTGAGGCAAACCAGGAATTTAGAAGGTAATTGGGGCTGGGGAGGGGTAGGGTGGGTTCTGGAGGGGGAGGATGATTATCTAATTATAAATCAGTTACCAAGAAAGGTTCCAGTTTAAAAAGTGTTTTTAGTCAGAATAAGAATCCTTTTTCTTCTCACTTCAGCCTATAACTTCATAGTTTTCTATGAGGTTTCATATGTGATTTGGAGCGGTAAGTAAAATAAAATTTCCTAGTGAGCTATCAGTAATGGTATAGGAGAATGGGTCATACAGTCCCAAATCACTTAACATTTACTTGCATGTCAGTAAACGTAGAGATACGGCAGGATATAGCAGATAGAGAATCAGCTTCAAAGTCAAGGAGACAAAGATTCAAGTTCCACTTTTGAGGCATACAGGCTGTAACACTTCAGTGCTCTAGGAAATTCCCTAAAACTTCAATTTGTAGAGAAGGAACAAACCTACATTATTGGGAGATTCTGCCTTTGGGCATTCACTGTACCAATGAAATCCTAGGTCTAGTCTCCATCCCTGTTCAGTAAGTATAGTTATCCCTTCCATATCTTAACTTTCTTCATCGTGGTTTTGACATATCCTGAGTTGTAAAAAGAAATTAAATGGGAATTTTGGGGAGTTTTGAGGAAGTTGCAGATGACATATGAAGGCCACAGACAACAGAAAAAGTTTAGAAACTCTGAAATGCATAAAAATATGTATGGTATTGTATAATATTACCATATTTTATCTCTTAATATCATGATAATTCAGACTTCTCTGCTATGAAAGAAAGGCCAAAAAACTTTACATGGATTTTCTGGGTGAGAGGGCATCCCTATTAGTCTCCCTTCTCTACCCCCATGCTATGGAAGGGATATATATGTATAAGGGGGAAAAGAGGAGGGAAGAACATGACCTTGTATGATTATATCTCCAACCTCAAAAAACATGACCTGCCAGGCTTGTCTAGGGTCCAGATGCTGCTTTCATAGAAAATGTTCTCTGGCAATATGACTCTGCTAGGTGGAGATCCCTCTCTTCCCAAATTCAGGTGCCTAGGGGCTTCTTTGGTTCCTTTCAGGCAGGCAAGGGCTTTTAAAAATAAGATGGATGCCCATGGCTTTTCAGCTTGTGACTGAGAAACTCCTTCCAAGGTTGGTTACCACCAGAGCTGCAGGAAGACATTACCATGTTTCAGCAAATCATTTGGTTTATTCTGCCTCTTATCTTTATTAAAGTGGACAGTTGAAAGCCTGAGAGTTTATTTGCTTTGTATTTGGTATGGTGTGCTGGCCTAGCTCCTCTCTGAAGCTCACTCGTTCTGACTCAGGTCTCCCCATTTTAAATTGGGGTCAGCACTTCCATGCCAAGCTTCCTTCATGCAATTTCCAAATCAACAACAAAAAGCAGCGAAAGATGAACTGTCCAAGCCCAGTCAGGCATTTTGCCTTAGGTTGAGCTGTGGTTGGTTTCTTTTTCAGTTGGGAGAGCCAAGTAAATAAACCAACCCTAACTTATATGGTTTTCGAAAATGTCATTTCCATGAAATGCTGTCAATCCCAACTTCTCACTCACAGCAATTTGATATGAATTTTCAAAATTAGAAGTGAATATTTCTAACTTTTACCCATACGCAATTGAAGTGTATGTGGCCATTGAGGAAAATACAGAATTCTGTATTAAGGAAAGTTATTTACCCTTAGTTATAGTTAAACCCCGGCCAAGAATGGGGTGGTATTTGTTTTTCTCTATAACATGCCTACCCTTCTATCAGCCCTTCTAACTCGGGTAGCTCTTTCAGGAGGATTCTGGTCAAATTGATTTTAAAAAAAATTATTTTTGTGTTATTCCTTTGTTCTCTGTTTTTGCTTTTATAAGTGTACCATGTGTTTGTGAAATCATTTTCTGGATCCTGCTGATTGGTCTCAGTGTGACCCCAGGAATCTCAAACACAGTAAATGATATGCCCTTTAAACAGCTAGCTGTCCTGTTTCTCTTAAACTGGTGGTTTGTCCTCTTTGGTCTGCTTTACTAGCCCTCACTTCAGAAACCAATAGGGGTCATCTCCTACTTTTATGTTGTACCATACTGCAGGTGGGCCATTCTAATTATTAATATTCACAGAGCAAGGCGAGTTTGACAAGTTAGCTAAGAACACTGTAAGTTGGTGTCAGATGTATTTAACAGCTCATTAAATACATGCCATCATCTTACCTTTTTTTATTGCCCATGAAAATATTTGCATCTTATTTGAGAAGAAAAGGAGAGGTATTTAAAATGATTGATAATACAACTCAAGGGGGAACTTGAGAAAGAATTGTTCTGTTTATATCAATCACAGCATAATTTTTCGTAGGTTCTTTTGACTCAAAACAATGTAGAATTATTTTCAATTCCTGTCATAAAATATGTCATTCCTAACCTGGGAGAAACACTGAAAGATTTTGCTTTGACCCCTGAAGCGGCTAACAGTTGTCTTGTGTTGTGTTTTGTCTTTTTCCATTAGCACCCAAGTGCCTGTTTAAGAAAGTTTAAGCTTCCCACAAGGGTTAAAGTTAGTAGTTATATTGTTAGAGATGAGAAGTATTTCTCTGTTACAGGATACTTTGGGTGAATTAAATGTGGTTTTCTCCTGAAAGGTGTGCCTGCTGCTTCTTTGGTAACCCCTGCTGATGTCATCAAGACAAGGCTGCAAGTGGCAGCCCGCGCTGGTCAGACAACATACAGTGGCGTTATTGACTGTTTCAGAAAGATACTGAGAGAAGAAGGCCCGTCGGCGTTCTGGAAAGGAACTGCAGGTAGGGGCCAATTTAAAGTAGAACACTTCCTTCATTGCTTTGCAAGATTCACCCTTGGCTGCTAAATCCAGCTGATTTGCTTCCTTGTCTTTCCACAGCCCGAGTGTTCCGATCTTCTCCCCAGTTTGGGGTTACATTGGTCACCTATGAACTTCTGCAGAGATGGTTCTATGTTGATTTTGGAGGCCTGTAAGTGCTGGTGTGAATTTTCTTTTATAAAGAGAAAGCTGAGCCATACTAAGTTTTTTAAGGTTATTAAAGAGCAGGTAGAAAAAGACTTTCTGGGATACGTACTTATAAACTAGTGGTATTGAGACCCTAAGGAGATGAAATGACATATCTTTTGGTTGTTTTGGAGAGAACAGAGGGAGGTAACAAAAGTGCTATCTGGAAATATCTGCATTTTAACAGAATATTTTATTTTCCATCCATCGCTCTAGTAATCATTGACCTCTTTGTCCTATCACTCAATAATATATAGTTTTCTATTTCAAAGCAGATATATATATATAGATATATCTATATACATATCTATATCATTACTGTGGGTCAGAATAGAGTACATGTAAATTGTTTTTATTGATAGTGAAAAGATTGAAAATATCCTATTTTAAATAATTTGTTTCAGTTTGATTATTGGTCAAGAGAGTGATGAGTGTGCATGATGGGGATAGGTACGATTTCTAGTGGTTTAGGGTAGAGAACTAGATCTGGAGTGAGGAAGATTCAATTTCCAATCTAGTCTCATACACTTATTAATTGTGTGACCTGGGCACCTTATTTAACCACTGTTCACCTCAGTTTCCTCATTTATAAAATAGGGATGATAATAATAGTATCTACTTCACAGGATTGTTGTGAAAGTCAAATGAGATTATAATTGTAAAGTGCTTAGCACATTGCCTGATACATAGTAAGTTCTATATAATGTTACTTATTACTATTATTTTTATAGTTGGAAGAACTTCAATAGTTATAGTCTTGGGAAGGAACCTCAGAGATCATCTTAACCAACTCTCCCTCACTCCCCCCACCCCTGCACACCTTATTTTACAGATGTGGAAACTGAAGTGTTTCTTTCTAGATAGGCCAGGCTGTCATCACTGTGGGTCCAAGTATTGGACATATTAGTATATGTCCAATATAGTGGTATATAGTAATTGGATTCATTTTATGGATCAAGAGAAATATGATTTTGTCAGTTCATCTAGGAAGGGAAAGAAAGTACAATGGAAAGAATATTACTTGGAGGACGTGGTTTGAAATCCTACCCTGGCCACTTCTACTCGATGTCATTTAATTTTCTCATTTTATAGATGAGGAGGGCTTCATAGCCTCCATGATCCCTTTTAGATTTAGATTTCTGATTATTTTGAGGGTGGAGGCAAGTTCCACAAAAGGTGAATTTATTAATTTACAGTAGTGGTTATATAGGGTTGAAAATTGGTTCCCAGTATCTCTGAAGAATTACCTTCCAGATAAATCTGTGTAGGAGGCCAAATTACAAAATGAGGAGGTTGCTTGGTGAATGGTGAATCAGAGTGAACAGAAAGGGATATTCTCCAGTGAGGTTTCCATCAAACCAAAGCCACTCTGGATATTGTTCTTCTGCATTTGAAGGCTTCTTCTGTCTAAGGAACCTTTTAAAGTTTCCTGGATTTAAAATAATGTGTCTTTTTCCTGGACCATGTAGCAGAAAGACAAATTCTTGGTATCCAGGTCTCCCCTTCTCATTGTTTCTCATCCATCAGAAACCTTGATCATGACACCCCTGTCCTCTGCCATGTGCTCCAGTTTCCAAGATGACAAATTTAATCTCTAAATGGATGCTTTCCTCTTTAGGAAGGCCTTTTTTGTCCCTTGCATCCTAGTTTTAGCAGCAGTCTATTTATAAACCCCGTTATAGGGTATATAACTTCACTAGGGAACTTCCCTTAGAGAGTGACACTTTCTGGCCTTGCCCATGCATTCTGGGGAAGTACTTTTCTTTGCTGCAGACTTAGTGCAACTATTACTCTCTACATAAAGCTCTGTTTTATTGACCACATTTGTTTTCTCTCCCAACAGCAAGCCCTCGGGCTCAGAACCTACGCCCAAATCCCGCATCGCAGACCTTCCTCCTGCCAACCCTGATCACATCGGTGGATACAGACTGGCCACGGCCACTTTTGCGGGCATCGAAAACAAATTTGGCCTCTATCTCCCCAAATTTAAATCTCCTGTTGTTGCTGTAGTTCAGCCAAAGGTGGCAGTGGCACCCCAGTGATGAGACTCAGCGTGGCCAAAGGTGGTGATGGAGAAAGGCATAGGAGAGCAGCACTGTAATTTGTCCAGTCAGCTGCATGGTTCTAGCTGAACTGAGAATTTAAACCAGTTCTTTCTATATGATATATACATATATTTGTTTATAAAGTAATCATTTGCACAGAAAAACAACCACAAAAGAGTTTCAAGCTTAAGTCTTGTGTTGAAATGGTTTTTTCTCCCCCTAACCCTGGCATGAATTAGCGCCCTAGACTCCGCGTGACACAGCTTGCATTTAGTGACTGTACATATTGTACATCTTTGTACAGAGACATCTTGGCATCTTCACCCACCAAGTGGCATTTATAGAAGGAAAAAGCAGTTGTGAGTGGCTGGAAATGTACAGAATGTTTTGAAAGTGTTTTATGAAGAATCATGACAATAAAAATGTATTAAAATTAAATTAATTCTTTTAATGGTGATAAGGCAATAAAGCATCAATATACGAGGTACCGAATTCATGATAATGAGTTTTCCATTCTGGAATAAAACGAAGTATTAAGGTGGAAGGAAAGCTGTCGGTGACATGCCTGAATAGCACTGGAAAAAAGATGCATGCTAGTGGTTGCTTGAGGACTAGCATAATGACTTCTGTGTGTCAGTTGTTTTTTTTTAACCTGTGTTTAACATGTCCCCTTTCTATCATGGCTTACAGTATAATCCTCTTCAGTCAG
Source organism: Antechinus flavipes (assembly GCF_016432865.1). NCBI lineage: Eukaryota > Metazoa > Chordata > Mammalia > Dasyuromorphia > Dasyuridae > Antechinus > Antechinus flavipes. The sequence goes on from NC_067400.1 coordinate 419,798,562, forward strand.
TAGGTTCCTTCTTGGATAGCCCTTCTTGTGCCAGGTTTTTTTCTGGCAGCTTTGCCTTATTCTGATACAGCAGGGGTGAGGCTCCACCTTTTGGAGTAGTAAAGGCTGCCTTGGCAACGGGCTGGAAGCTTTGAAGCTGTACCTTAATTTGCCTCCAAATGGACATGATTCCAATCAAAAATAAACTGCGCACCAAAATGTATGTTTGTACTTGGATCTTCCTTAGTAGATAATATATGAAGTGCTTTCTGGTCTGCTTCAGTCTCCAAAACCTGGCATGTGGATTTGTCCTCAGAGAACGCACATATTTTATTTCCCTGTGTTTAAAAACAAAATCCCAAACATGTAAACAGGTGGCTTGGGGGGTGTCTTTAAGGTTTTTGTTAAGGTGTTTTTCCTTTGAGGCTCTTATTAGCTAGAAACTCACTTGGCAAGGATTCCAGGATCAGGTTATATATAAATATGTTATTTGTCAGTCCCATCTCTCACTGGGAATAGGACAGATTTGACCTGCAGTTAGTTTCAGTTTGCTTCATCACATGGATATGGGGAAATTCCATTGCTGCCACTGAAGAGTTAATATGTGACTGGCAGTCAGGGCTGGTGTCTACATACAAACATCTCCAAAGAGTAATCTTGTAGGCACACCAAACCACCCAGTATGCTGTACTAGCGGAAAGGTGGGGGAAGGGGCAGGGATGCTCGGGACACAGCTGACAGCTCTTCCACAGTCGATTCGGTATTTTAGGCCACAAGTTCTCAAAATATTTGCTCTGTCAACAGTTGTTATTTCCAAATGGCTTCAGGCCTTCTTGATTAGGTTGGACGAAACATGTTTAATGGCTGAAACTACTTTGAAGAAAAACCATAGATTTGGGGAGGGGCAAAAAAGAGAATTTCTTTTTTAAGTTGCCAGCGTTCCCTGCTTAAACACAATATGCTGTGAAGACTGACATTCATAAGATATGAAACTTAACTGTAAAATATGCTATCGAAACATCAATCCCCTTTCTTCCCTCTGTCACCAGGTTCTGCTGAGTGTCAGGACAGTGCTGACTATGTTAGGACAGTTGGTACTTCTGAGTCATAACAGGTGATCACTTTGATTTGATTTTGAAAATCACAACCTTTCAAGAGATCAGTGACGGGGTCTACACACAAATCCAGTCTGGCAGTCTTAGGGTTGTGACTACTAAAGAATGTATGTGGAAAGCCCTGAACCCTAGGACTTGGGTAGCCCTATCTATTATCTCCAGGGGAGATAGGAAGTTATATAATAGGGTGGTAATCTTTTGTGGTAGTCACAACCCTCAATTCCAACTAGTGGTTCTTCTTAGAACAGTGAATTCATGACTGTAACCCAGGACTAGCCTGTTTAGAAACCACAGATATCTACCTTCTATAACTGAGCAAATGTGTCTGAAGCACCATTAAAAAAATGAACACTTCATTTTGTAAAATGTATCTTAAAAAGGCTTATGGAGCTGGAGAGTTGCAAATTTAAAGATTAATTAAGACTCTGAGCTCTGTCTTTGCTTTACTGCTGTCATCTTATTAATGTCTTTATGCACATGATGTTGGTGTGGTATAATAAGCACTTTCCTTACAATAGCATTAAGGTAGGTAGTGCAAATATCATTATCTTTTATAGATGGGGAAAGTCCCAAAAAGGTTAATTGATTTGCCTGTGGCCACGTAGACTGTGGATTGTAGTGCTGGTCTTTTGGTCCCAAATCCAATGTCTTTAGAAAGCTACCTTCCACAAAACCATAATTCTTGGCTTCAGGGAAAGGCCAGAGTGTCTGAGATAATAAGGATCTTAGTGTAGAGGCTTGAACAGGCCAAGCCTGAAGTTTCAATATGGGGTAGTAAAGCAAAGTCCTTATCTATTAATTTAGTCTTTGCTAATTTTAGAGAGTTGCAAGAGTATGAACAAAGATCTTTAAACACTCAATTCCACATTCCACGTGTACACAATACTTAGGAGCTGAATCCCCTGACCTTGTGAAAAGGACTCACTTGTTGAAGATGTGAGCTTGTTAAGCATTAATTACTCTCAAGGCTTTTTTTTTTTTTTTTTTTAAGGAAAAGTGCAAAAGGCCATCACTGGCATAAATGCTGATCAAGAAACTAGTGCATTTAAAAGGAGACAAGATATTCATTTTACAATGAAAGGATGAGAGGGTCTGCCTTTTCTGAATTTCTTGCTGTCAACTTGAGCATCTCAGATTGAAAAGATGTGGCCAGCATCCATTAACCACAGTGACCCCTGAAGTACTGTCCAAATTCTTTATTGTATCAGAAGTTGGAAATTAATGGGCCACTAGTTAGTTAGGCTTTGGAAATCTTTTACATTAGAGAAAGTCTGTTGTAACAATAGACATAATAAAAGGTTTGGGAATGAAATTAAAAAGTGTAGTTTGGATGGACCAGAAAGCTCTGTCACTAGAGATCAAAGAAAAGCAAAGTAGACCATCCATATAAGATGAAGCTCACCATTTAAACCAAACAGATTAAGAGACCTATCGAGTCTCAGTCTGTCTTTATTAAGTAATATGCAAGGCACTGGGAATACAAAGGTAAGATGAAAACTCTCCATCTTCCTTCAAGGATCTTACAGTATATTGGGAAGATACAAAGGATAAGTTAATGTAGGGTGAGCTTAATCAGTTTTTTAAATTATAAAATAACACATGCAGACATTTATAGATAACAAAACAAAGAGGATTGTATGTGAAATGGTGACCTTTAGTTACACAGAATTTATTTTAAAAGAAGTTGTGCAGGATAACTCAAGGAAGGAAGAAGCCAAAACTAACACTGAGGGGATCAGGAAAGTCTTCCATGGGACCTAGCAAGTAAGCTGAGCTTTGAAAGAAGCTAAAGATTGTAAGAGGCAGAGCTGTGTAGGGTATGCACCTCTGCCAGGGAGGATTAGTTCTGCATAGGCCTTCATGGGAGGTGGAGTGCCAAGTTAGGGCAACTTCAAATTAGCCATTTAGCTGGAACTTGTTATTTGCCAAAAGCCTGGAAAGAGAGGAAGAAGCCAGACTGTGAAGGGAGAATGGCAAAATGTGAACTGCCAACCTGAGGATTTTGTACTTTATCCCAGAGACAAGAAGAAGCCACTGGAATTTTTAAAGCAGCCCAATATGGAACCTATCTAATTACTAACTGGGAGTTCAGGGGTTTGTTAAGCAACACTTGAACATTAAATATCATCTACACATTTTGTTCTGATGACTGGGTGGATGGTGTCAATAAACTGTCAATAAACTGCTCAGTGTGTGACCTAGTGTAAATTATTTAACCTGCCTGGCCCTCAGTTTATTCATCTGTTTAAATGAGGTGATTAAACTAAACGACCTTTATGATTCCTTCTGACTTTAACACCATATCATTTTCTGTCATTGTAGGAACACGATAAATGACATTTAATTCAAGAACAGAAAGTTACACATTGGTCTAGCAAAAAAAAAAAAAAAAACTGATTAAAATATCTGTTAAATTATTTTAGCTCTTCATTTTCAAATGATTAAAAAAGGATAGATTGTTCAGTTCAATGTTCAACTCTTTGTGGACTTTGTGGCCCATATCACCTGTGGGGTTTTCTTGGCAAACATTCTGGGGTGGTTAGCCATTTCCTTCTCTAGTGGATTAAGGCAAACAAGTTAAGTGACTTGCCCAAAGTCACACAGCTAGCTAAGTGTCTGAAGCCATATTTGAACTCAGGTCTTCTGACTCTATTCTAGCTGAGTCTAGCACTCTATTCACTGAATCATTTAGTGGCTTCTTCACAATCTACTCTACACATTTGTAAAGAGAAGGGTATGCCAGAGCCAGCTTAACCTGTGAGTCCAGTGCAAATTTTTCAACATGAGCATTTGTACTTTGGAAGTGAGGAAAATATGGATTTGTTAATAAGGACTTGGTTTATTGTTTTGTTGATTACACTTCATTCAGAAACTGATGGAGAAAGTCTTAATAATTCATATTAAAATTTAAAAGTGTCATGTTTTGGGAGAGTTTAGTTGACAAATATTTGCCAGGATACCTTGGTAAAATATTTAATGAGATGCTATGACTTTCAAAAGCCCAGTTTGAGTAAAAGCTGTTTCATATTTTGAGTTAGTAACAAAGAAATCAACCTGATATTTCAGTTTCCTAACTGAAGGAATACTGTGATTTTGAAAAAGTTTGCAAAAGGAAAAAAAAAGCCTAATGATTGGCTGTTCTGAAGCCATTCGAGCTTAAAAACTGCATAATGAAAATCAACACATTTGAAGCCCAATTGACCTTAAAGTGATTTAGGGGAAAGTTTGATTTAGTAAGCAAGCATATTCTCGACACCAAAATTTAGTCGGCTGTGCCCCTCATTTTGCCCAGTATGCTGTCAAAAAGACACAATCTGGATAACTGTTAAACCTCTTTTTGGCTCTGGTCAGAAATCTGGGAAGCTTTTCCAAAATATAAGACTTGCTAACAGTTTCTTGTATATGAAAAAACTTTGAAAAATGTAACACCCTCCACAAAGAAAACAGATTCTTTTGGGGGTAACACTGTGAGTGAAAGAACAGCTTAAAAGATTGCTGGTGGATGCGTTATCTTAATGCCCTTTTCAAAAGAGGGATAATGGACACATGTGTTGGATTACCTTTATTTTTGTGAAACCCACTCTTTACCAAAATCCAAAGCTCCCCCAGATATGTAAAACTGGCACTAAGAAAACAGATTTCTTATTTACTTCATTTGCTCAGTGGAAGGAGCAATGGATTTTAAGTCAATTGATCTATCTAGGTTCAAATCCTGATTGCAACTTAACAAGTCCATCTCTTTGGGCCTCAGTTTATTTATCTGTGAAATGAGAGCAGTACAAAATTTCAAAATTCCTTTCCAGGTCTAAGGAATGTGAAATAAAAAGTTCCATTAGCACTTTTCTCTACAATCCCATGATTATTAGGAAAGCCAGAGCCAGCCTCTTCCCTTCTTTTTCCTTCCCTCAAACCCCCACTCCCGTTTTTCCCCTCTAGGCAAGCCAGAATATAGAAAAAAAAAAAAATACCCTAAGGGAACCTCATGACACCTTTATAAGAGAAGAGGTTTCTCAATGAAGCCTTGTCTTGGTATTGCCCAGGACACAGACCTAAACTCTTGAACTTATGGGGCTAAGATAAAGTGAAAAGAACTTGTTTTTTCCCAGCATTGGAGCAGGATTCTAGCACTCTTTTTGTATTTAGAAAATGTCCAAATATCGATGGACTGAAGATATAAACATTCAATGATGAAAGTCAAGAAAAAGCCCAAAAGAAAGGGAGGAGCAGGAAAAGCCAAGATGCTACACTTTACATTAGATTTTCATTCAAGATCTTCCTTCAAATAGTTAAGATTGCTGGAGAATGGGAGTTGGATATTATGGCCTATCAATATTAGAACAAAATGGAGAGAATAAATGAGCCAATGTAGTTTCACAACATGGAACAAAGAGGATCATCCTAAATTCTCCTTTTCTTTAGTTCCTCCCTCTAAGAGTTTTTAAATCCTTTTCTTTAACACTTTCACATGAAAAGGTTGAACTTTATAAAGGACTAAAATGTGCTTTGTGGAATGGATCAGTGAATAGCTTCAGTGATTTTTTGGATTTTATAAAAGACAACCTTTTCCTCTAAATGTACCTTGATCACAAAAGAAGTAAAAATCCTTGACCCTGAAAAAAAATCCCATTTATTAAAGTCATCATCGTTCCTCCCAGTCTTTTTCTAAATGGAAGGGCAGAGTGCTTCACTCTAGTCCCAGTGAATGTAAAGTTGGTCTTTGTTGCTTTAAAAATCTTGACATTGGTTATGGGCAGTTAGGCAGCAGAGTAGATATAGTTTTAGGCCTGGTTAGGAAGACTCATCTTCCTGAGTTCAAAATCTGGCCCCAGACACTTATCAACTGTGTGATCCTGGGCAAGGTACTGTTTGCCTCCTTCTTCATTTGTAAAATGAGCTGGAGAAGGAATGGCAAATCACTCTAATATCTTTGCCAAAAAAACTTAAATGGGGTCAGACTAGAAAACAACTAGTTGAAAACAACTAAACAATTCTCATCTAATTTCATAGCAGTGTTTCATAATTTACAAAATGCTATATTTTCTCATCAGATCTTAACAACAACTCCGAGATAGCTATCGTTATCACCCTCATTTTTACAAATATGGAAACTGAGGGGTTAAATAAAACCTCATGTGTAACTGCTAGTGTCTGGTGTTGGGATTCAAATCTTGGTCTTCTGCCATGCTGCCTCTATGGCAGTCCACCCTGCCTCTCTCTCCAACTATTTTCAATTCTAAAAGTATCACACGACTCATTAATTTTTTTAGATGAGAGAATTCCAGGTAATGTTCTATCAAGAATTTTATCACATCTCTTAGCGATAACTGAAAAGGCCAAATGTCACAAAATCAGAATTAGCAATTGCTGTTGCTTCATTCCCTTCTCCTTCTTAACATCATCACTGACATAATTCATATTTTAGAAAGTACTTTAAGATTTATAAGGGAACTTTCCTCTCAGCACTTTTGTGAGTTAGATATTGTTGTGTTATTATTTTACAAACTGAGCAAACAGGTTTAAATCTTAAGTAACTTCACAAATGTCATATAGCTTGTATCAGACAAGATTTAAGTCTAGCATTCTTTTCCATTTCAACACAGTAACTCATACTTAAATGATGTCTGACACGTTACACCAAATGTGTACACACACACACACACACACACACACACACACACACACACAGAGATGTAAGTTTACAAAACGCATTTCTCACAATCACTTTGGGAAGGGGATGGGACCGGAAATGAGAAATACAAATACTATCATCTCCAATCCTACTTTAAATAAAGTCACAGGCAAAGAGAAATTACATAAATTATCCAACATTTCAATGGCAGAACCAGGACTTGAAAGTAGATCTTCTGACTCCAAAGTCAATGCTCTTTCCACCTTGCCAGGGTGAAGTTCCATTTGGAGGTTCCTTATCCTTGAAAATGAGAATACATTATCCAAAAGAAAGAGAATAGTAGATAAGAAGGGATAACATTGTATATTATGAAGACAAGAAAATCCAAGAACCAGAAAGTTTGGAAAGTGTGACAGAGTTTTTGGATGAAGATCAAAAAAAAAAAAGGAGAAAGAAGGAATAAAATACTGCAGTATTTTACAGACCACCTGGACAAAAAGAGGAACAATTGAATAATTTGGGAAACAGATCATAAATCAGGGATGGGGCCTAATAGCAGTGATGATGATGATCTTTAATTATCCAGACAACTGAGCTCTCTTTTTCCCAAAACACGAGTATCTAATAACTTTTTGACCTACCTTCATCATTGATAATTATGTCCTTCAAAAGATGGAGGATCCAACAAGGGGTAATTCTATTCTCAATTTGATGTTCATTAATAGCTAAGAGCTGGATGCTAGGATGGAAACGATGGAATCCTAAAAGGAGTGACCACTCCATCCTTGAGTTTATGCTGGAGGTATAAAAATCCAGGTATAGCTTAATACACACTCTAGATTCTGGGAAAAGAGATTTCAAAGGGTTCAGGAAAAAGATAGATGAGATCCCATGAACGAAAAAGCTTTAGAAGAAGTGTCTACACAATAACATTAGAAGAAAAAAGATTTTGAAACATTGTTTTTAAAATAATGAGATGCAAAGAACTCTCTAATCAGCTTAGTTTTTTTTTTAAGTGTTCTAAGGATGGAATCAAAGATATAACAGAGAGTAAGTATGACTATGACATGATTTTGCAAAAATAAAGTCAGAAATGCTAACACTCAGAATGGTTTGAAGTTTAAAGAAGGAAGGAAAACTAAGGATAACAAAAAGTGCCTTTTTTATAAAAACTCTAACTGGGAGAAAAAGGATGATCAAAGAGGAGATAATGATTTTTGCTCCAAGTAGATGGGATAAAAAAAGCAAGAAAGGAAACAAGCATTTATTAAGTAGTTATTATGTGCCTTGCAGGCACCATAGTAAGTACTTTATACATGTTAACGCATTTGATCCTCATAACAACCTCAGGAGGTAGGTATTATTATTACCTAGTAATATCTGAGTAGTAGTAAATATCTAGTAAATATCTGAGGTCACATTTGTATTCAGGTCTTCCTGACTTCAGGTCTGGCGCTCTATCCATTGGAACACCAGCCACCTGCAATGCCTCAATAATAACTGACAAGATAGAGATGCTCAATTCCTATTTTGTTTGTTTTTCCAGCCAAGAGTGACTTTTGCATTGGACAAAAACAATAGAGGATTACCCAATATAATTAACAAGTTGATAAGGTAGCAAGAACTTTACCATCCAAAGCCACCTAGCCAGGAAGAACTATATCTTCAGGTCCTGAAAGAACTGGCAGATATGACCATGGAGCTACAATTGCTGATATTTGAAAAATTACAAACAAAAATTATTTAAGAAAAAAAAATTCTATTGGATAAGAACTTTCAGGAAAGCTGGAAAACAGTCTGGAAGAAATTAGGTTTAGACCACAATATTCTGCTATATTCCACAATAAGTTCAAAATGGATATGCATCTTGTGTGTCTATTTACCAAAAAGATAATACCACAAAAATTACAAGAAGCAGATCAAACACATTTCACAGCCTGGATAGAAGATGTATTTTTAACCACACAAAGGATAATTACCAAAGATTACATGGCAATTACAAAAGATAAAGTATTATAAGACATTGAAAAGCAGCTTCACAAACAAAATTAATGTGAGGATAAAAAGGAAGTAAATGAATGAGGAAAAATTTTTTTCTATCAAATTTCTCTGATAAGAGTTTGGTAAATTGTCCCACGTTTCAGTGGCAGAACCAAGACTTGAAAATAGATCTTCTGACTCCAAAGTCAGATACCAGACACACAGAAAGCTAACAGAAATGTATAAGTCCCCCAAATACTTCACAATAACTAACTGGTTAAAGGATATGAACAAGTAATTCTTGAATGAAATGAAAACTATTAACAATCATATGAAAGAATATTCCAAATGACTAAGAAAAGAAGAAAAGCAAATCAAAAAAATCTTTTTTACTTTGCATCCAACAAACTGTGAAAGATTTTGGAAAAAGACAGCAACAATTAATGTTGGAGGGGCTGTGGAAATAGACATATTAGTGTATTATTGGGAAGCTGTGAATTAGTACAACCTATCTGAGAAGCCATTTGTAATCATGCAAAGAAAGTAACTAAAATGTCCATACTCTCTGACTCAAGAGATTACATTATTAGGCATATATCCCAAAGGAGATTATACAGCACTGTTTATAGTAGCAAAGAAATAGAAGCAAAGTCTCTTTAGTGGACATGACTAGACATTGTTACATTAATATAATGGAAAAGTATCATACTGTAAAAAAGGATGACTACAATAAATACAGCAAAGCATAGAACATGTATTGATAGAAACTGAAGTAAATAGAGCCAAGGGAGTAAAAAAAAACACATGACTACAACAATATTAATGAAAAGAACCACTACCACAAAATAAAAAAAAAAAAATAAACATTATAAAATTACAAAGAATCTGCTGGATCTCAAAGAAGATATGTGATAAGATACCTGTCCGCAATTCCTTTAAAGAGCAAGTAATCTACAAGTATAGAATACTGCATATATTTTCAACATTTTTAAAGATATTGATCAGTTTTGCTAATTAAAAAAAATCTTTGCTTTGTCATATGGGGCAGCTCTCTGGGAAGGATACAAAGAGTATTTGTTAACAATGTAAACACAAAATATATAAATAAAATTTATTTTAAAAGATTATGGAAAATAGGACAGATGCAACAATACTAGAAGGGCAATTATTTCAACTTTCAAAAAAACTAGGAGAGCCATTTACAAACTATAAGCCAATAAGCTTGACTTTGACTCCTGGGGAAATTCTAGAATGAATCATTAAAGAAATCGTTTGTGAACATCTAGATAGGTAGTAGTGGTTACAAAATGGTCACAAAGAGACAGAATGGTTATCATCAACAATAAATCACGCCAAAAAAAAAAAATTCATGTCAGATAACTTAATTCCTTTTTACTCCTAAATTAGTAAATGAAGAGAATGTTGTAGATATAGTTTACTTAGATCTTTAGCAAAGCTAGAGATTCAGAAAAGGAAGTAATGTAATCAGATGGATTCAGAACTGATTTGATGGCTGAACTCAAACAGTGGTTGTTTATGGTTCAATTTTAACACGGCAGGTTTCTAGTCGACTATCTCAGGGATCTAGGTTTGATCCACTGACTTGGATAAAGCATAAATATCATGCTCCTCAAATTTTTAAATGACATGAAGTTAGGAGGTAAAACTAACACAGAATTAGAATCCAAAGAATCTTCACTGGTTACAACTCCAGTCTTAATATATGAAGGTAAAATTCAATAGGGGTTAAGTCAAACATCTTGCATTGGGGTATGAGAAATCAACTCCACGATCATATGACAGGGAAGGCCATTAAAAGTGAACAGCAAATTCAACACAAATCAGTAATATGATTTTGCAGTCAAAAAAGTTAGTGTAATCTTTAGTTGCATTAAGAGAGGCAGAGTTTCCAGGCATAGGGAGGTAATAGTTCCACTATAGAAAAACTGCACTGTTTTCTGCTCTCATCCACAGTACTGTGCTCAGTTCTGAACACCATGATTTAAGGCAGTGGTTCTCAAAGTCTGCTCCAGAGCATCCTGAGGAATCTCTGAAATCCTTTCAGAGAGTCTACAAATTCATAATTGGTTTTTATTTTTAATGTGATCAATATCTACAACTATAACCCACATAAACAAAAACTCTTTGGACAGATCCTCAATCATTTTTAATAGGATAAAGATATTGAGAACAAAAGTTTGAGGACCACTGATTAAGGATAAACTAAAAGTTGTCTAGAGGACAACCAAGATGATGAAGAATCTTGAGTCTATGTCATGTTAGGATTACTTGAAGAAACTGGGGATATGTAACCTGCTGAAGGCAAGGAACTGGTTGTATCATAATTGTTGTCTTCAAATGTCTTAAGTTATCATGTGAAGGAGGGGTCATACTTGTTTTGCCGAATCCTAAAAGGATCAAAGCAGAAGCAATGGATAGAGTTTCAAATAAGCAAATTTATGTTGGATGTCAAGAATAACTTTCTAAGAATTAGAATTGTGTGAAAATGGAATGGGCTATCTTGAGAGATGGTGGGTTTGCATTCTTTGGGGGTCTTCTAAGGAATGAGTAACTTACCCACCAGTATGTTACAATGGGGATTCTTTATGTGTTTGAGTTGGACTAGATGGCCAATGAGGTCTCTTCCAACTCTCAAATTCACTAGTTCTGTGAAGTTTTTCTTCTAAAACATCACTATGGTAACTCACAAAACAGGAAAATGGATTTGGCCACAAAATCAAACACACACAAAAAAAATACTGCCTTTGTATCAACTACTGAACTGCAACATATCACCTAATACTTTTTAAAAGCACCTTTTGAAAATTGAAGTGAAAGGGAAAAAGGATTTATTTGTATTATATATAGTCTTTTCTAAAAAAGAATTGCTCTTTTATTCTCTTATCTTTTATATCTGAGCAAAAGTTGGTACAAGAATACACATCAGTTAATAAGATAGCTTTCCAAAGAAAAATTGTTCTCATGCCAATAAAAATGTCATACTAAAGACAGCAGGGCTAAGTAGTGGCCTATTTTGGAACTCAACATTTGGTATTTTCTAAGATGAAAAAAGAAAAGACCAAAGAACTTTCAACCCACAGAGCATAGAGAAAGAACAACTTGCTAATTCTTTGAGCAAAAATGTTCAGGAAATTCCATATAAATAGGATAGTAATTATTTCAAAATGGTATTGCAAAATGGGCAAGTCTTCAAATAATAGGCAGACTTTTGCTTAAAGAAAAACTACTGAAAGGAATACATTTGATTCTCCATTCAAAATGCATCAGAACTAAAGGGATAAATCAAGAAAAAAAGTTTATATTTCTAGATCAGAAAAGAATTCTCATTGCTGATACATAGCAAATGAATTAAAGTACCTGTGGATAGATTGGTTGAAATTCAGTTCTCAAAACATTCTAACTTAGCTTTTTCTAACTAGTCAAGTGACTGAAGGAAGACATTTTTTCTAATGTCTCACTTTTCCAAGTATTATTTTTAAAACTTCCTTTGGTTATATTGATATTTTGATGTCTCAAAAAAATGTAAGCTAAAGAAAAAAATATCACAATCTAATAGGATTAGAAATGATAATTGGAAATAAATAGAAAGAATCTTAAGATAGTCTATCAGGAAAGAATTTCAGTTCATCTCCGACTTAAGCTTTTCATTTTATAGAAGAGGAAAATAAAACATGTAAATAGGAAGTAACATGCTCTAGGTCACAGAGCTTAATCAGCACTGGATTGCAACCAAATCCTTGACTCTCAGCTTAGTGTTCCTTCCACTAAATATATTAGAAGTGAAAACACACGAAATCCTCAAAATCAGCTTAATAACCAGTCATTTCTTCAAGATTTCAAGAATCTGATTTCATCAACGTAGTTCTTTTTAACAGATCTGGCAACCACTGTATATCTCAGGAGACAATCTTTGCTTGTTACTATGCCTGCTGCATACCCCAACCCCAACACTTTCCAAAACATATACATCACCCAGGGGCCAACTTTCTCATATGAGTCTCTCTGAACAAAGTTGTTCTTGGACAGTAGATACAGTCCTTGGCTAGGTCTCCACTTGAAGTATATAACATGCCAAACCTTCATTGGCCTAAACATTGCAGTATGCTTTTGGTAATTTCATGTCTCTCAAATTTTTTGACAACTGTTAATATGAAAAAAATGGAGAGATTTTTGAATTTCATTTCTTAATTTGCTGTTCACTTTTTTGGGGGAGAAGGCTATCAGAAGTGAACAGATCAAAATACTGGCAACACTATGAAGAAGAAAAGTTAATTCCCCAGAACTATACTCAAACTTGGTTCCCTCTCCAACTCTAAATATAGATTGCTGCACAAGCCTTTAGAAATTCTACCTGGATAAAAACATGACAAAGTTAAATTCTCAATAATGAAGATCTGACTTCTTTATCTGTTGTATCTTCTATGGTTTCTGCTAAAATTATTAAACTGATTCAAGTCTTAATTTCAAAAAGTTTCTTGTGTAGCAAGACAACTGTATAAAATATATATACATATATTGTATTTAACATATTTAACATGTATTGGACTATCTGCCATCTAGGAGAGGGGGTGGAGGGAAGCAGGGGAAAATTTGAAACAAGTTTTTGCAAGGGTCAATATTGAAAAATTATCCATGTATATGTTTTGTCAATAAAAAGCTATAATAAAAAAAAAAGCAAAAAAAGAAAAAAGAAACTAGAGAGATAGACCTCTAATCCATGTTTAGCCATACAGAGATCGATCTAAAAATTGGGAGCTACAATAGGTAATTTTATAAATAGCTGAGTTTCTAGAGAAAGAGAGAGATAGAAAATGCAAGGGGGAGGGGGAGAAAAAAGGGAGAGAGAGAGAAAGTGAGATATAGTTATATCACAAACAAGATTTGTCTGCTCTTGGAAATATGTTCTGGTTAGAAGAAATACAGCAAAAAAAGATGACCACTTTCATACCCCAAATATCAATGTATGATGTACTTGCAAAGAATTCTCTGTAAAAGATTATGAAAGCAACTACTGGAACAGAATAGAAACAAAGAGGATGTGTAACTGTGATTGATAAATTGAAATTTTATGCAGTGACTCAAAATGAAAGTCTTGATTTGACATAGACTGATTCTTTTATTTGTAACCATAGCTATCACTACTTTAAAGAAGCACAGCTATGAAAAAGGACAGAAAAAAGATGAAACTTGAGTGGGTACATGCATTTTAATGGTTAACAGTAAACAATGTTCTTACACATTAGTGGTCAGAGATTAACTTATTTTGTGTTTACCTAGAGAAGTGATTATTGAAAAATATGTGGAATTTATGCAATCTACACCTTTCAGAAATAACTGTATACTGTTACAGATTGGAAAAAGTTCAAGATACTAACATAGCAAATATATGCCTGTGTAAGTATTCAGAAAAAAATTGCATATTGTAAAAGTAATTTGTATTAAAAATTACACAAATCCAATAACAATATGAATATAAAAAGTGACACTGCAAGAATTTTTTGCGTTAAAGAGCTTTGCATGTTTTAAGTCCATAGTTTAATCCACAAGATCACCCTTTAATTCCCTTTAGACAGAAGCATGCTATGAGTTTTAATTTCTACTTAGAATCAGTCCCCAATCCACTACTAGCACAAAACCCATTTAAGCAGGTATGCGGGTGGCAGCTTCCTCTTCTGCGTCAGCTCGGTTTGCGTTAATTTCTGCTAGTGTTCGGCCAAAACGAGCCCATTCATCATTGCGAGGAACAGCGATTTGCTATTAAAAAAAAAAAAAAGAAAATGTTTTGTGTATGCTGAAAGAAATTAAGAGATCATCTTACCCACTATCATTTCTGTTTGTTTTCAAATAGTTTTTCCACTAAAAAATAATCATTGGCCTGAATGGCCTTTCTATAATCACAGGGACCTATAACAATGACTTACAACATTTACAGGAAAAAAAAGAATGGTGTTTGTGAAATGTGTTGTGACAGCACCAGAAACGACTTCTCTATTATCACCATCAGCACAAGATACAATAATAATGATGCTTTGTAAATATAATGCCTACATAGCACTTTATGGATTTTCTTTTAAAAAAAAAACTACTTTATTCTCACAACATCCTGTTTGTACAGTAGTTCTTAAACGGTGATTCTAGCACCACTGGGATTGATGAAGACAAGTCTTTTACACTATTAATGTTTATAATAAAACTCCCTATATTTCTGTTTGAGGTATGAATTATTAAAGCAATATCATAAATTGATATTATTTCTACTGATTTTTTTTCTAGTTATGGAGAAAAGTAGTTTCTGTATTAAAAACGTTTGATAATATTATAAGGAGTAGGTTGTGACTCTTATTTGCTGCTACTCCACAAATGGTGTATCTGTCTCTAAAATAGCCTAATGTCTAAAGCACCCTTTAGATAAAGTCATTAACCTAAAATTCTCTTTCCTCCAAAACTTCAGGGTAAAAGGCATAAAAGAATCTCAGAACCAGTCTGAAATCTACCAAAAGAAGCATAAGGATAAAACTCTGAGGCAGAACAACCCTAGAACATCAGGGCTACCCAAAAATATGAGCTGGTTAAAATGACAAAGAGGGTGCGATACTAATTTTTTTGGTAGCAAAGTACAGGAGAGTCTCCTTATTGTCAGATTCTGCACTTGTAGTTCTAAAATACTTGATAGATCAATGTATTTTCTCTACCTTCTGATGATTAAACTTTATGTGGTACAGAGCCAATAGTAGAGATAGAGGATATGTAAGCTATATTCATTAAAGAATGCTAAACCTGTGTGTTTTGCTCCTTAGAAGTTTAGCAATTAGATAATTAGGATTAAAATGCTTGCTAGGAAGACTATTGATCATTTATATTGCATTAATTATCTTAATGAGATCAAGTTTTAGCTGAAGTCAGCCTCAGTGAAAATAAATTGTAATATGAGGAATAGTTTAGGGAGATAAGAAGAAGAAGGAAAGGAAGAAAAGGAAATATTCACATATCCCAATGAAGGTTATATTCCTACTTCTTCCTCTGGCTTCTCTCCCTAATTCTTCTACCACTTCCTCAATTTTTACTGTGGGTACTTAGAGATTTTTCTACTAATTCTTTCCCTATAACGGTCTTCTTGATGGGAAACTCAATGGGAGTATCTGACAATGATCAAAATAAATTGTGTTTGGTTTAGGAAAGAATGGACATTGTGGAGAGGAAAGCTAGTTTTATTTTATGACTCACAAAATTTAGTGACTCAAATTAGTAAGAAAGACAAGATTAAAATCTAGATCTTTTGACAACCTTTAATATTGGTTTAAATTTTATTTATCAGATTATACTATTTCCTTAGTGAAAGATATATGATACTAATGTAAATCTTTCTTTCCCTACCAATTTTGTTAAATTCAGGCATGGAATAATTGTAGACCTAAAAAAAGAGACAGAACATTTTATTCACTAAATTTTGCCAGCATTGTTCTACCTTTCCAAATCTGAATGCCAATCATGATGATTTGAAAATCAATCTCTGGTTTCTTAATTCATTCAGTTCATACAATCACTAAATAATAATGCTAACATTTTGATTACTACTGAGACAATCAAACAGAAGAAAATTCTGGTTGGACCATGGCCTGGTGTGAGTGAGACCAATAACAGAGCAAAAGAGCATCTCTGTTATGTTACTATCAACAAAGTTCTAACCTTTTATAAATTTTTCTAGTACTGTAGTATATTTAGTTATTAGAAATAAAATACATTATCAAAGAATCTTTTTAAATCTTACTCTACTGGGCAGGGGGAGTGGTGGCAGCAATAATGCCACATTATCTATTTTTAAAAGAAAATTCAAGTAAGTCCAGAATAAGCCAGTTGGGGGGAAACGTTACTCTGACCGGTCTGTTTAGTCTTTGAACCACATCCAGTTTTATAAAGAGCAAACTATCAACATGATGCCAGAATCACGTTCACAAAAAATTTTTGCTATAATGCCTGAAAGCCGAGTCCTTGTGTTAGAATTGTGAACAATGAACCACATACCTCTCCCACGTCATATATAACTATCTGTCCTTCAGAATCGCCTACAGCAATCTCTCTCCCAGAATGTGTCCATCTCACACGATTAAGAGCAGGATTACCCTCCACAGAAATGCTTGCAGTTGGCACCTGAATTCATTTAAAATACAGTGCATTGTTAAAAGTTTCATCAGGATTTCTATAAAGATGTAAAACAGTATAACTCTTCTTTCCTCTAGTCTGCCTAGTTTTGGAAAACAAACATTAAAAAACATATAGAATTTTTCCAACATTTGTTTCTGTCAAGACATACTAGTTTATGAATGAAATTATAACCAATCCTTGAGAGTAGTTTGAGAAAATCATTTAAATCTTTATACAGAAAATTCTTCTATAATCTAAAACCTGACTTTAAAGGAAATGTCTTCTTTTAAGATCAAAGAAGTGTTCCCCCTCTTTTCAAATTTCTTAAAGAAAATATTACAATTTAAAAATAGATAATCAAAATTCCTTTTAGGAAGACCATGGTTTAATTCTAAACTACAAATGTGGCTTTGTGGTTTGCATCTCTATTATCCATAACCTACAGTTCCTATAAACCACCAGCCTAGGCTTCTAGTGGTATTCCATCTTGTTCCACAGAGGGGTCAATGAATTAACTAAAGCAATAGGACATGCTGCTATCATGACAAAAGACACCAATCGATGGGAATAACAAAACTTCTTCCCTTCTGACCACTGCCTTATTCTATCGGCACATGACAACAAGGGACTTTTTCATCAAACTATGAAGAATGCTTGATTTCCTCAAAAATCTTCTTATATTAAAAATCGCACTTAAAACAGGAATCTAATGACAAACAAAATGCAAATATTTGTAATTCTCTTCCAAATGTGATGTTTAAATAAACAAAATTAGTGCTACTTCTCTAAATTTTATTGTACTATATAATATAAATGGCCTATATTTTAAAATGATTCCGAAAATTTCCAAAGCTGTCTGGTTAAAGATGCTAAGGATACAGTGTTAAGATTATGCTAAGAAACTTAAAAGTAAGTAACTCAAAATATCTGAGCCTCAGCTTTCACATCTTAATGGGGAAAAAAAAAGATGAAAAAACAGGGGTTTTGACAAGATCACCTCTAAGGTCCTCTCCAGTCCCAAATCTGGAAAACTATGATACAATTATAAGCAATGGTTTATACTCCTCTGTTAATTACTACTTTCTAATTTTCATAGTACAGAAAGTGCTTGATAAGCCATAAAGTGTTCTATAAATGGATTATTATTATAATCACCATGAATAATTCTCTATATCATTAGAGATTATTAGAATCCTCAAGTTATTCTCCTCTTGCCTATGAATAACCCCCTAGCTCTAGGGAAGGAAAAACAATTAAAACTTAAAAGGCCCAGAAATTAAATCACTAGTCATAAAGAGAAGCCCTCAGAATAGGTGAGAACATGCAAGGGACTGGGCTATGTACATAATTTGTACAGTACAAAAACAGTATAAAAAGCTTTGCTCTTGGTGGCAGGGCTAACATTTAGTACTCACGCTATAACATCACTACATTACTATATAGTGATATGGTTTAAGAAAACCATAAGCTTTTCTTCAGCCCTTAAACTACATATGGCTATAATTTGAGAGGAAAAAAAGCAAAGGAAATCACATTTATGGTTAGATTTCATGGTAAATTCTAGCATATAAATTGGGAGTTTTGGTGATTTTTTTTCCTTTTCATTTCAAGATAAAAATAATACTGTTTTCAATTACTTATTAAAAAGACATTTCAGTCAAAGACAAATAAGGCCTAGCTAGCAGTCTATGAATAATACATAATTTTAATAGAAAGGCTAAAAGCTACTTTTGAAACTCAGAATTAAGGTTAACATATATCAGCTATTGGCAACTATCAAACTTCTGTATCCTAGTGTAAAGTACTCCAGTTGCCTTGTGAATGGAGACTTTGCCAGGGCATTAGAGACATGATAGTCTTTTAGAGAAATCAAAGGAAAGTCCCCAGTGTTCTTGGCCAACATTACTCCTTCTCTCAGTTCTTCACAGCAGGTACTTTTTTATTTAGTGTACGAAGCTTATTTGGCTTCTTTGTGATGAAACTGCAATCACAAAGCCCCTTTTACATTCCTTGGGATGAAGGGAATTTCACAAATTATTCAATAAATCTCCAATTTTCTGTTTTCCAGTGCAATTTTTATCATTTTGTTGCTCACCTCTGTGTCATTGTTGAGATTCCATAGATCCAGTCTCCCCATGCCATCCACACAAGCAAACAGGGCAGGGTGGGTGGGCGACCACATCACATCATAAACATAATCTGAATTGTCTTCAAATGAATATAAAGGTTTGTTATTCTGAAATGGAAGAGTTGATTTTAGCAAAACAAAAAATATATTCATCAAGAAGCTGTGAAAATATTTTATATGATAAAAAATAATATGCAAAAAAATACTATTCTTATGTTTTATGCTACCATAATAGTGGCTATGGATTAAGAGTAAGATTATAAGGCTCTGGATTACTTTTTAAAATCTACTGAAGTCCTACTGATGCCTCATCATAGAGAAGATGTGACCATGGATTCCTGATACTTATGCTAATAAAGCAGAAGCTCTAGACAATTTTACCAAGTTGGAGAGAATCTGAGTTTGGATTTGTGAGACTAATGCCTGCTGTCTAAAAACCAGAGCAGATAAGTTCATAGCAGTTTATGATCAGAAGATTGACTATAGGGTAATGAATCTTTAGGACATAACCTTCTGAACTTTTTTTGGCGCTCTTCTTATATTTTTAATATTTCATCAATGATTTTTTTTTAATGCTCAATTCTCGTTATTTACAAATTTCCCCCCTCCTTCCAATATAAATGAACCCCATTCTTGTGACCAAAGTATATTCAAGCTAAATAAATTGCTTTATTGGCTACATCTATATCTCTTTTTTTATACCTTTAATCATCATTTTTCTTCTAAAAGGTAGGAAGCAAACTCTATAATTAGTTTTTCTGGAGTCCTGACTGCTCACTAAATTGAGCAGAACTCCAAAGTCTCTCAGAGTTGTTTTACAAAACAGCTCTGCTTTCTCAGACTGTGTCATATTCAGAATTATTTTATTTCTACTATATAATAATATTCTATTAAATTTATCTCATGATAATTCCACTATATCATATGCTACCTCTTGGAGATAAATTAAGATTTCATGAAGACCTTCAGATAACTTTAGAAGAATAAAAGTGCACTGAAATACAGTATAACTAGAGTGGAAAGAAAAATGGACTGAATCAGGACTCCTGTGTTTTAAAGTTCTACAATTGCCACTTCTTGGCTTTATCACCTTAGACAGGCAGCTTAATCTTCTGGGGCTCAGTTTTCTCATTTACAAAACTAGGGGAGCTGAATTAAATGATCTCTAAGGTCTTTTTTGACCCAGTAAAATTCATTTCAAAAATTAGTTTAGGATTAGCCAGAGTTTTTACTAAATACCTTTCACATGCTCTGTATTACAGTAAATAAAATGGAAGATACTAAAATGAAACATTGTTCTTGTCTTCAGGCAACTTATAATTTAGGTGAATGATAAGACTAATATGTGAAACAGCAATAAACAACATGAGGCTGTATATTACTAATGATAAAATGACGGCTGAGGGTTAGGGAATTAACATGACTATAAGCATTATAAATTCAGAGGAGTTAATGAATGTCAGGAATTAGAATATTGTATGGAAACCAAGAGTTTTTTACAAAATCAACTGACTAAATAAAGGAAAAGGAAGATGTAGGTAGATGAAAGTCCATATTAAAAAAAAAATATGATGTGGTTAGAGAATTTTAAGCTCAATGAATCAACAGTATGATGGTGGTGGCCAGTTGGTTTAATATGGGCATCATTTCAAAATTATGGAGATACCAGCATCATGGTTAAATGCTATTTGGAGTACTACATTTAGTTCTGTGTGCTACATTTTAGGAAGGAAATCAACAAATGGTGATTCTAAAGGGCAACTAGTCAGTAAGTTTTATAGACCATGTGTGAGCATCAGTTAAAAGAATCAGAATTGCTTAGCCTGAAGAGGATCTACATTATAGATGTCTTTATGTATTTGAAGGGTTATGACATAAAAGGAGGAACAAAGTTGTTCTGCTTAATCCCAGATAGTAGAAGTAGGATCAAAAGGTAGAAGTGGGGCACATTTTTGTTTCATGGACTTTGGACAAATCATTTAATCTCGGTGGCCTGCATCTATAAAATGAAGGTATTAGACTAAATGATTTTTAAGGAAAAAAAATAAATTTCATTTCATGGAAGCACAAAAGAATGCTTGACTCGGAATAAGGAGAGGCTTGGTTGGAATCCAGTCCAATGACACTTTCTATGTGCCCATGACAAGTCACAACTTCTCTGTCTCTAGTTCCTCATCTATAAATACATAGATAATAATTCCTGTTACCTCCCTCACAAGGTTCTTTTGAGGAACAAATGAGATAATGCATAGAAAGTACTCAATAAAACATACAGTGCTATATGAAAGTTGATTACCATTAAGTGAATGTATAAATGATTTCTCTTAAAGAGAAAAATGCAGGTCTAGAAAAACTGAGCAATTTTAGATGTATTTTTAAGTCATATACTCAAAGAAGTAGTTAGGTGGTAGTTCTAAAGAAATGCAAAGAGATTATCCCTTTGAATTTATTGATCCCTTAGCAGTTAACGGCTCTATTTATCCATTTATCTCCATTTATAGCCCCTATTTCCCTCTTAAACTCAAGTGCCCCATCACCAAAAGTCTGCTGGTCACCCAAAGTCATTCCATAAGTATCTCAAACTCAGCAAGTCCAAAATAGAGGTCAAAAATGCCCTATATCCGCTCATCTGACCTTTTTTTTTTTTTAGATTTCTGTTAAGTGCTGCATTATTCTTCAGCCTCAAAGATTTGTAATCAAAGAGTCACCTTCAATTCTTTACTCTCATTCACTTTCCATAGCCAATATCTCTCACATCCACACCTTCTCTATACTATCATGGCCAATGCCTGACTTCAGGCTCTCATTAATTTTTGCCTAGACTGGTGCAACAGTCTCTTACTTGGATCTTTTGTGTCCAGTTTCTCTCCTCTCAATCTATCTTCCAGATGATTTTCAAATTGGTATTCCTGAAACACAAGCCTGAGCAGGGGACATCTCTGTTTCAGAAGCTCCTGTGGCTCTATTACCTTCAGGAGAAAATATAAACTTCTCTGTTTGACATTAAAAGGCCTTCAGAATTTGGCTGCAACCTATATTTCTAGAATGACTTCACAGTAATTCCACCTCCCAATCCTCATATATGTACTAGATATTCTAGCCAAAATGCAGTTGCTGCTCCTTATATTTGACATTGCATCTTCACCTGGATGCCTTTGAACAGATTGCCAGGTGTGCATGTAATGATCTCTCTTTGTCACCTCGGCTTCTTAGAATCTCTAACTTCCTTTGTGACCCATCTCTTCCACCCAACAGTCCCACTGCCTAACTGGTGACTGACTCTCCCAGACTAATATTTAAGGAAAGTCCTAATCACATATCTCACTTCACTCACCTCTGTCCCCTCATCTCTTTTCCCACTATACCACCACACATACTGTTCCCTCTTCTGCCCCACCCATTTTTCACTGCTGAAATCATGATCTATTATGAAATCAACGTCTTGGATAGAATGTGTCAATCTGTTTTCTAGAGGACCCACTCTCACAAGTATATTGTTACCTACATAAGAATATAGCTCCTTGAAGACAGGGCTGTTTTTGTAATCACATGCCAAGAGCTTAGCTCAGTGCTTGACACATGGTATTGCTTAACAAGCAGTTCTCCATTCATTCAAGTGCAATGTACAGAAGCCCTTCCTGAAAAGCCTTCCTCTATCAGTTATTAGTGTTCTTACTACCTTTCAGAAATTACTTTAAATTTATGTTGTATATATTTTGTATTTATTTGTGTACATGTTTCCACCCAGTAGCCTGTAAGGTCCTTGATGGCAAGGATTATTTCCTTTTTTGTGTCCCCAGTGTCTTCCATCCTGCCTGACACATAGTAAATGCTTGATAAAGGCTCACTAGAGAAGGTTCTCTGATCCTACTCATCTAACTCTGAAATAGCTGCTTTGAGAAAGGTACCCAGATGAGGTGTGGTTTTATGTTTGTTTGTTCTTAATATGAAAGGGGTCACAAGAGACACGAGAAATTATGAATACTGCCAAATAAGAAATTCTGAGAACCAACATTCTAAGCAGTTAATAAGTACCAAAAAATGTCAGATCAGTCAGCTTTAAGATAGATCTTTTATTAAAGGTCTTATTCAGAGACTGAAATGTTTTGTAGATACACTAAAGATTTCTTTCCCGCCAAAGTGAGCCGTGTTTTAATGACAACAGGCATGACCCAGTTAGGACAGAGCTCTGAAATAGTCACCATTTTTACAAGTAAAATTTTTTTGAGAAGCTCTTATTCTCACAAGAAGTTAGAATCATCAGTATTTTTTGCTTCCTAGCTTCCAGTTCAGTATTTAATGGAGATTAGGAGGAGAGTTTTATCAGAAAGACTATCTTTAGACTACACATATCCACATATCAAGAGATAATTTCTTGGTCTTTAAACTTTAATTTAAGGACCAATTTTTGGCCCAAATGAATTAGGCTTTTGCTGTTTATTCGCATTATTGAAAACACCCAAGTAACTGTGTTAGGACAAAGAAGTAATGAAAACAAATAGATGATCTAGGACTGTGCAACTGCTTTATAAATTTCCTGACTAGGCAGAGATTAGAGCCTGGCTATACAAGCACAACTACTTTAGACCAAATTAGACACAGAGCCAAATTGAGATTTCCAGGGATTATAGAAGACTTGGAGAAAGAAGAAGCAGAAAAAGAAAAAAGAGTATGTGGGAAGAGTGAGGGAGTGCAGGAAATCTTGTTTTGATGCTGGGACCATGCCAGACTTTTCAGGACACAAAGTTTCAACAGAACAGGATGTCTAGTCCTCCCAGTTTCTCCAAGCTTAAATTTGAATAATGAAAACTGTCTTGGGTGATCAAGCTCTTAAAAGAAGAGGTGTTGAATGATATTATGTCCTTATTGTTGGAGGACATATGAAGTATTCAATGTTTGTTAAATGCATGAAGTTGAAAGCACTAGTTATGAAAGTCTAGCATGAAGTTCTGTTTTTAAAAAGCAAATTAGCAGCAAATTATTCCTCCTTGTTAAGGAGGGTGGAAATTGATATTACTAGGTTAAATAATGAGAAAGGATAATTAATTATACAATCAAAATAATAAATCCTGGAATTAAGCTGAGAATCAAAATTCAAATATTTACTCACAAGGTTGTTCTTCAGGCATTTTAAAAAGAAGAGATAATGTTGTCATTCATACATAACTAATGCTTTCCTCCTCTTGTACAAAGTAGAACTTTGTATATTATGTGAAACTGCATATGCAGAATAGTTGAACCCTTAATATTTTTTGGAGTTAATGTGAAAATATACGATATAATACTTGGTTCCAACTCCCTGGGCTACACTAAGACAGGAGAGCAGTAAGCGGTTAGGGCAATCCTTAGGAATGGAATGTGGTTATTAAAGCACATAAGTTATTCAAAAACATCGAGCTGGGTTTACGAATCAATAGCAGACTGAACAATCTTTGATCTATCACAAGGAAGCCTTTTCATAACAAAAAATAAACTAGAATAGTTTGTTTATGAGAGAAAGCATGCTATGTAGTCAAATAAGTAAAAAGCCTCATGGAGAGCTTGAAGGAAGAGATGTATGGAGACTTTGTGACAAAGTAAAAGGAAAAAAGATATGAAGAAATAGATATTCACATCTATCTTGTAGTGCTGTTATCTCTTTGTATGGTACAGGTCTGGAAAGCTACAGGAACAATTCCTTAATCTCAGAGTTAGGAATTATATCAGAGGCTCTCTAATTCAATCTGTACTTAAAGATGAATCCTTTTTACACCACTCCTCAAAAATGTTTGCTGAATTGGGGAATTCTTCTTCAGCTTAGCCTGCTACAAAAAAAGAACAGGAGAAAAGCTCTGTTGTACTGCCTACAGAGGACATAGTTCCATATTGGAAAAATGTTAAATATCTCAGGTAGCACATCAGAAACAGAACCCTGACATGTTCTCAAAGGTAAGATCATGTCCTGCTTAAAGTGATGGACCAATTAGACATTTCCAACATTAGAACTAGTGCTGTTGAAGATGGGGAAAATTGAAGGACTCAAATTAATGACCAATACACAGTGAAGAGATATGAAACCATGGAATTTTGAAAGTCAACTAATTCATCCAAGAAGCTAAATTGAAAGGAAGAGATGG
The DNA here is from genome assembly GCF_016432865.1 of Antechinus flavipes. Taxonomy (NCBI): domain Eukaryota; kingdom Metazoa; phylum Chordata; class Mammalia; order Dasyuromorphia; family Dasyuridae; genus Antechinus; species Antechinus flavipes. The sequence goes on from NC_067400.1 coordinate 419,823,672, forward strand.
CCTTGGAAAACACATTAATGTCTATGATAGTGAAGGTCAAACCTGGACATATTACTATAACTGAAGATTTCAAAACTAATTTCTGAATTAGATGAAAAGAGTCAATAAAGGGCAATAGTGTTCCACTGAATGTTTTACCTCTGGCACTTGTTAGTGAAGAAGAAAAAAGGGCAGAACTAGATGCAACTAGATGGCATGTGGCTATAGCACTAGGCCTGGAGTCAGGAAGAGCTAAGTTAAAATCCATCCTGAGATATTTACTTGCTCTGTGACCCTGAGCAAATCAATTAACCTCTGCCTGCCTCAGTTTCTTCAACTAAAAAAGGAAGATAGTAAGCACCTACCTCCCAGGGTTGATGTGAGGACCAAATGTGTACAGATACTTGTAGAGTATTCATCATATGATAGACCCTTAATAATCCTTTCTTTCTTCTTTCCTCCCCCTTTCCTCCCCCCGGGCTTCTTTCTTTCCTCTCTCATCCTTCCATAAAACAACATCATCCTTGGAGAGGCCTAAATTCACACTTTGGCTTTCCTGGTTACTATGTGTGTAATCTGGTTAAATTATACTTTACCTCAGTTTCACACTTATCTTAATTAGTTATTGTAAAAAAAAGTAATTTTTAAATCATAAACTATTAGGTTCTTGAAGAAAGTAATAGCAACCTTTGCTTATTTTAGCCATTTAGGATGTAAAACTCTCTAAAATATCTTAAAATACAATTCAGTCTTTTCTTGATGATTCATAATCCTGATTATAAATAACCACTATCATTCTATGTTTAAATAATATGATGTAGGTGTGTACAGTTTGGGGTTTTTTCCCTTTTGTCCTTCACTGGCAATTGGCACTTGCTATTATTGTTTTAACTGTCCCAATAGTCCACACTCTTTCTTGTTTGAGGAATTTAATGTGATATGGATTATGAAATTAGCTGAAGAAATTTGTAAAGAATTTTGTGCTAAATAAAAACCAAAAGATTCTGATAAAGGTCTATTCTATGCAGCAAAGCATAGAGCTTGAATGAGGGGCTTTGGGACATCGCTTCTGGGTGCTCATAAGTCTTTCACAGAGCAATATTTTTGAATGTGAAGGTCATCAAAAACTGGATGTCTAGATAAATTTGGTATTACTAGATTTGCTCAGCATACTACTAAGAAAAAAAATGCAAACTATACAACATATAACATATCGTGTTTGATCTTAATCTAAACTGATTGCACAAATGAATATTCCCAAACAATCTGAGGGTTTAATTTTTTTTCTATGTGTCTTATATTAGAGCACCACCTTGTGTCAAAACTTTGAGAAAATGACCAGAAAACATTTTCGGTACCTTGGTTGTCCAAAGTTTCACTGTCCAGTCAAATGAGGAAGTTACAAAAAGATGTGAGAAATCCACAGCTCCAACAGCTGCATGGCAATGAATACCAGTTATTGGTCCTTGATGTCCTTCAAACATCTCACTGATTCCAGCCTTGCTGTTATACAAAACAAAAGCAATCAGGTTTATCTCTTTGCTGTTTCTATAAACAGATAATATACATATATTTAAATATCAAGCTCTGTCACAGTTGTTCAAACTTATTATGGGCATGACACACTAAAATAATTCTAGGAAAAGGGCAACATTACTGATACTGGATGTTACCCTGTCCAGATTTAACAATTCTTCTAAAGCTATAAGTAAAATTTGGAATCATAAACATTAAAGTACTGACAACATACCCCCAATAGCACAATACTTGAATTGATGGAATAGTGAAAGGCAAAGAAATGCTACACAGAAGGGATATAATTTTGGCTACTTTTAAACCTAAGAGCTTTGAAGTGAAGGTGATCTGTGTTTGAGATGAAACCCAGATACTCAATTTTATTTAAGGAAGAAATTGATAAGGTAGAACTAGACAATTTCAAAACAGATGGAACAGCAGGAGAAATACAAGTCAATTGAAGACGTGTGCGTGATGTTACTGTACAATTATCAGGAAGACTAGGATAAAGTTCAAATTCAAATAAACAGTGACTGAAATACAGCTGGCAATTTTTACCTTTTTATGTATATCTGAAGGGTCAGTTCTAGGAATAACATCTATCACATTTATATATAGGGGAAACGTAACAGCAAAATAAAACCTTTATCCATATCTTATCATTTGTAACATAAAGGGGAAAACAATCCATCATTTTCCTTTTGGTGTGAAAGTTTCTATTTTGTGAGTTTAAAAATAATGGTTTTTTCACACAGAGTGAATAGTTCCATGCAAATTCCTACTAAAAAGGGGATATAGTTAGTTTAAATATGGTTATAAGGAAGAATCTTTGTAAGCATTGAAACTTTAAAAATAAACAATAATTTAAAAGTTTCTAATCACCTGCCATGGCGACAAGCTGTGTATACAGAGCCTTCTTCACTTCCAACAACAAAGTTGTTGACATCTCCAACAGGGAAGGACATAGAAGTGACAGCTACAGCTTTGGACTGCTTATGAACCAACTCCATGCTATCCTGTAGAGAAAAATATGAGGAATTATTTAGACAATTAACAGTGACTTAAAAAAAGGTTTTTCTGATCTGCAAATTTTAGGACACTGAAATTAAATATTATGAATTTGCATTAAATATAAGCTATGGTATATACACACACACCCATACATACATACATATATATTTTTTAGATCATGCCTTTTCATAGAGCTATAAATAACTAGCCACAGTTCTAGATTTTCACAAGTGAACTCTACCTGTGGATGGGAAAGCATGTCCAAACTCCATGAGCAAATTTTTCCATCAGTAGAGATGCTAATCAAATTGTGAGCATTTTGAGTTCCAACTACATTCACACAATATACAGGGTGCTAAAGGGAATACAAAGCAAAAGGAATTTAAAAGGATTATTTTAAAAACAAAACCTCAAACTTTCTAACTAAGAATCAATTACAGGTATTCGCCATTAGACCAAACCATCCTAATCTATTTCTATAGCATCTTTAATATGAACAGCTTTGCTCTTTTTAAAATCTCTATACACTTAAGAAAAAGTACTGTCTTGGAAGGGAAAAAGACTTCTAGTAAAAATAGATTTTTTCATAGTATCTAATGAAATATGGTTACTGAATGCTGATGAATCCATACAGGAAAGAATGCTTATTCTAGAAGACTCTGATAAATATTACTAAGTACCTCACACTAAGAAGTGAAAAATCTTGTAGAAGATATTTTATCTCTTTACCGTATGTGCAGCAGCTGAAAGTGGAGTTCTCTGGACCGGGGTTCTCTTATTACTTCGATTATCCCACAATACAATTTGACCTGAATACGTACCACCAACAACTAGATTTGGATGAAATTTTGCAAACGTAGCCGACATTACAGCTGACTGAAAATAAAAAATGGTGAAAATTTTATATCAAAGAATTAAAAGAAGGGAAAAATATAACAGTTTACAGAAATAAAGTAAACATTTTCTTTGTTTTGTTTTTTGAGTAAATTTTTTAATTAAGTCAATTTAATGGCTTATTTCATTATAATATTTCACATTTATATTTGGTCTGGAAAAGTTTTTGCTTTTCTCTTTAGAATATTCTTTCTCTAAGAGAATGCTGTAGAGAAAAGGGAATTAAATATAACATTTTACATACATATAAAGAAGTAATTTCTGAAGTAAAAAAAATTCACATCATTATATATCAAATTGTAAGATAATTAGCTCCACACTTTATCTTGACAGTAATCTGACAGGATCAGATTATATGCTAGTTTTGAGTCAGTTAAGTGATTTTTCAGAATTATGACATTATGAAAAGAATTTGTCTTGTTGCAAACAGCAAAGATTTGCAAATTTTACCTTTCTACTAAATTCATTTTTAAAATCTGCATCTGTTTCCTACTTTAAACATATGTTTCTACTTAAAACTATCTAGTTCCAACTCCTCAGGCCATGTATAAGTAATTCAGTGGGCCAATAGTCTAATTATATATTCAGTAAAACTGTTCATGAGAAACTTCCCATGGTAAAAGCATTTTATAAAAGCTTTCCTTTCATATAATCAATTAGTATAAAGGAAAAACAACATCAAAGGGCAGTGTAGGTGTGATTAAACAATATGAAAAATGTCACAAATGCTACAAAGGGAAGACTATTTTGAACTAATTCTTAATTTTCAGTCAACATCTGTTTGCAAATACATGTGGTTTAGTAAATGCCAACCCAATGAAATCATCATGTTGACAAGAAGAAAAAGGGCATTTGTAAATTCGTCAATGAAAGTTCAACATGGGGAAAACACAATTTCTCACATCCTACCTGGCAGTGAAACACGTACTCTGGGGTAGTTTTTTTGTATTTCATATTCCACACAAGAGCCACCCCATCGGGCTCATGAGGAGCATCTTCATTGTTGTTATAGGAGGCCACGAGCAATTCTGGGTACTGGTCACAAGAAATGAGATGGAAAAAAAAAAAACTTACATTAATGAAAACAATTTTATGTTCTAACTCCTTTAATTTTCACTACTAAACTAATTTGAAACTAAAAATATCTGTTCTCTCTCCTCTGAAAGTACTACTTTTATGTTCAAGTACAGTATCTGATTACATTTATAAGCAAATAAGTATATAAATAAAGTTTAAAGTCTGTTTTTATGGTAGAATAATATTTTATTTAAACATACATTATGTATTGCACTGTCTTATGGTTTATTAAAATCAGTAAAATTGGTATCCAACTAACTTTTACCCTGGATTATTTTCCCAAAGGATTGAAGTTTTTATTCTTTCTTCCTAAGTCCAGAAAATAAAATGAATGAGTATTCTAGAACTTTGTCTGAGAATTATTTTAATAAATCAGCAATGGTCTTTTATGCCTTCCAGTAATGCAGCTTAATTTGTGCAAAATGAAATGTGATTTAATTATTAAATATTATTTGTGTTCTATTTTACCTGAGATGACCAATCCAGGCAACTAACAACACGATGCTTTGACCAACGTTCATCAAAAAACTGCCTATTTAAGGACAGTTTAGCACCTGCTTGAATTTCTCTGGAATTACAAAAAAAAAAAAAAAAAAAAAAATCCCAAACATAAAGGACAAGAACTTATAAAAGACTTTTTCATTTATAATAACTCAACTCTCATCATACCACAGATCTTAGCAACTAAATATTACCCTTCTTTATCTTCCAAATCTCTCCCACTGTAGTCAAAGAAGATGTTAATCTGCTCAGAAAGAGCTCTTTCTACAATTCTCGTGGAATGATCAAAGAAACTCAGAAACTCTTCAGAGTGCAGGATCTGTTGTTTTTCCTCTTCAGTGAGCTCATGAGGGGGGACTGGAAAACAAATATTTCTTTCTAGTAGATTTACTTATAACTGATAAATCACTTATAAACCAACTCTTACTCATTGAATACCCTTTTTTAAAAAACAGACCCTTTTGTTGTACAATAAAATTGTTCTCTTATGTAAATATATGAACAAAAGTAAATTCCAATGAAATGTATTCAATTTAAAAAGTGAAGTTGAAGATATTTAAAAAATCATTTGTACCTTCTTCTTCATCATCTTTCTTTAAAGTTTTCTCTTCTTCAGGCTCAATAGGTGGTTTGGGGGTTACAACATCATCATCATCTTCATCATCTGAAAAATAAAACCATTGCAAATAATATATTTCTACCAGAACAACCCTCCCCCAACCCTATACAAGGTAATGTTTCACACATTATCATATTAATTTAAAAAAACCACTTTAAAGGTGAGGCAAAATACATACAAAATATGCTGATTTCTAAAATTTTGTCTTTAAAAACAACAAATTTTGATTTCTAATTCCATTTGTAAAAAATAATTATATCCTATTTGGAAAAAAATTTTTTATACATGATTATGTAGGAATATTAAATTCTGTAACTATGTAAACAGAAATAAACAATTGCAAAAGATTCTCAATAGAGGCACTTATCAACAACACAGAACAACACAGGAAATAAAACTATGATGCAGTTTTATATAACATGTTTATATCTTAATGTGAAAAACAGAAAAATCAAATAACTTGAAGAGCTACTTGCTGACTTGTGTACTCTTTTAATAATTAATAAGTCTTCATATGGAGTAACAATGGCCTAGATAAGCTTTCAAGTTGCTATTCTAAAACGCAACTTGTTAAAGCTCATTATGTGACTACATTTTATTTTTTATTATTATTAATATAATTTCCATCCCAATCATCATCTCATTTGGCAATAAGAGTTAAAAAAATTTTTTTTCTTAATTTTAATAAATTAAATGAAGCAATGATGTGACCTAATATAAGGCAGGCAACGTTTTAATGACTTTTGTATTCTATATGTCTTCTTAAATTCTAAAAACAAGAAAATGACATCAAATTACTTATTTAAAATGTTATGGAATATGCCATGCCTATTTTGGTTTCCTCTATATCCCAGAATGGATCTGTGGGAAGAACACCTTCATTTTTATTGGTTAAACAGATTTCTCATCTGTCTTTAAGGAAATGGCAGCAGGAGTCTGCATCATGCTTCACCTCAAGTAATGAGACTATTCAACAAGGGGACTCTACTTGTTAGTCATAGTCATCACCCTGACCCATGTTCAAAGTTATCTAACACACATATATACACAACATACACAAAGAGTGGTCAAGGGATGGGAACCAGCTGCCAAGCCATGGTCCCAGCAGCCAGGCCAGCTGACTAGATAGCAGCAACCAGATGGTACTGCTGGGATTGTGTCTTTCTGCTATGAGGTGGCAATGGGATGGCATAACATTTTTCTGCCTGACTGCTTCCAATCATGTCTTTCCCCAATGGCAAGCCTGTGCAATTACCAACACTCCAGGAGGTCTACAGACAAGCCTTTACCCTGCAAACAAAATACAGCTTGTAGGCCATACCAGCTGCCAAACCACACACATAGTGTTAGGTTTAGAGAGCTTTGAAAATTTTTCAAACTCTATAGTATAGGCAATAAAAATATAACAGTATCTGTAGGAAAGAAAGCTTTAAATGACACTGCATAATGCACACAATGATACAACCTCCAACTTAATCAAAATGATAATGACGTATGCCAATCCTACATTACTTGAAATTGAGCGATTTTTACGTTCTGACAAGTTTACAGAACTAGGATAAATGGCATGAATGATTTCAATATATGCTCCTACTTTTGAACCAAATGGTGAAGGTTAAAATTTTTCCTTTCAAGGGCCTCAATCAGCCACAAAGGAAAACAGTAATCACTGTCTTTTCAGCCAGCCCAACCGCATTTGTCAGCCCTTTCTCCGTCAATGCAGCCAGAGCAATCAACCTGCCAAACATTCAGAATGGAAAAACAATCTGAAAATACAGGGTATAATGCACCTGCCAGTGAAAATGGCCATTTCAAGAAAAGCTAGTGATCTCAGTGACCCTGCTGAGGAGGCGGTGGTGCAAAGGGGAAAGAACGCGTAAAAGAATTCTTAGTGATCTCCACTCTCTTGCACATTGACACTTCCTTACAAAGCATGCCAATTACAGCTTTTGTGCTACTTAAAAAATGAAAGCTTTTTTGGGCAAAATAATCACACAGAGAAACAGAAAGACACCACTCCTTTTTAGATGAATTCTCATGTACAACGGACTATTAATCTGAAAACAGTATAACCAGGAGCAGCTCCATACTGTACTGTTCAAATATAAAGTTGACATCTAGTCTTTACAAGCACAAGTAATAAAAATCACTTAATTCTATTTAATGGAAAAGATGACATTAGACTAATGAAGCAAAAATTTTAAAATAAAAAATCTAGCATATGGGAATATATTTTTAATCATTTTGTACTATTATTAATCATTACTCTAATCAATTCTGCATTTAATCTGAATTCAAATTTAAGTTCTAAATTGAAAAGGTAAGGTTTTTTTTTTACCACCCTGAACAGGTCAATCCTTATCATTATGAATTATAGACACAGTACCCTTCCATCCTTTATTTCTTTCTCCCCCCCCCCAACTTTATTGCATTATACTGCTTCTAAGTACCATTTTCAATGACAGATGTCAAATTCCTGTCATAATGCATGTGGTCAGCACTTTAGTGCTAAGTGACCTCATAATCTACATATTTTAGAGAAAAGATCTTGTAGAAGATCTTCTCTCTCTTTTAACATTTAAAATGCAAATGGAATATATTATGCAGTGATCTGTATCCTTCCATATATGACAGTCTCAATACCAAATGTCCATATGTATTATTGTTTGCTTCTGATGATAGCGTTGCAGCTATTTAAATATATGTCCTCCAGATTTTAGTTTGGGAATGACTGTCTTAGAATTCATTTTTAGAATGTCTCCAATTTTTAAAAATGCTGACTTAAAGCTTCTATCAGCACTAAAACTTAGGTCTCAGAAATATCAACATATAAAAATTTTTAAAAATGAGAAAAAGTTATTGCATTTGCCATAAGTTAAACAAAAGTCATGAATTTAATAGTATAATAAAAAAGATTAAATAACATTAGTATCCATGTAAAAATTAAATTCATTAAAGTATCCAATCTCACTAACCTGATATAATTATTCAAAAAGAAGAATCTTAACATAAAGCTACTGAAAATAACATACTTTCATCATCAAATTCTAATGTTTTAGATATTAAATATTTATTTTAAATATTTATTATTTTTTCAACTGATATACAAACATATATTATTAAAGATTTCTTATGCTAGTCCTTGCTGTATTAGAATGTATTTAAAACTTGAAAAAACTACACAGGAGTAGGAACACTGAAAAATGGGACTGCCATGTCACATCAATTTATTGATGAATATTCATTACAATATGCTAAGTGGTTAACTTCATGCTTTTTCTGACAGGGGATCTAAGGTTATAAACTGAGCAGTAAAGAGTGCACAGAAGTAGCAGTTACTTTTAAAATGACAAATCTCTTGTCAATGAATGCTAAAACCAGGTTTAATGAACCACTGTATTTTTACTTTGAGTTAACATCAAAATTGTGATGTACTTTGGTGAGATGGAAGGAAAAGCTGTGCTGTAAATTAAGCTGTATCTAGCAATAACACTATAGAGTGAAGTTCCAGTTGCCTGAGTAATCTGTTGCTACAGAGTAGGTTAATCAAAGTTAAATCATCTGTGAAATGGGTGGCTTTTGTTAAGCTGAAGGTGTCTTCAGATCAAGTTTTCCCATCTGTATTTCACTGTATATTCAAGACATTTTTTACTAATATCCTAAAGCTAAACACATATCTGCCATAAAATTATTTCAAAATACTTCTATAACACATTAAAACCAAATATCATTTAATAAAATATTACATTAAAATGAGAGTTCTCTTTAAAAAACCCACAAAGCAGCTTGATTACAAATATCCATCCCATATCAAATATTAAATTGATTAATTCATTAAACATTTCTGATTCTATGTTTTATTGAATATCTTCTCTGAGGTAATAAATACTACTAGTCTCCAGCTAAATTGAACAAATGACAGTGTATGTGTACTCTCTTTTATACAAATGTATCATGTTCTCTAGATTTGTTGGACATGTGTACCCTACTTCGAGAAAATGCAATAATGAATGTGAAACAATATAATAACACACAAGAGATCAAATGCAACTATTTATGTTATAAAAAATTTCACTACGGTTTTTCCTTGAGCAGTATTTCTATAGTCCTTTAAAATGTGATTCAATTTAGAAAAATTTAATCTATGAATTTTTTGTGAACACACCCAGTTCATAAAATGAGATCTATAAATACTGTGGAGGGAGCAAATTGTCCCTTATCATAAGGATGTTTTTTTCAGTTTTTAAATCATTCTACTTTTTACCTTTGAAAAATATTTTTAAAATCAAATTTTTAATACAAATAGAGAACTGATTTTCCATTAGTATTTATGAAGACAGCACTTCTTTTCTGTACCATTTTCATGTTGAGAAATGTCATTTTCCATTTGCCTAATAATCCTCTTTCCATACCTCATTCTTTCAAAGCAAAAATGGATAAAACAGGATCTCTATGCCTTGTAACAATGAAAGTAAGCTAGTATAACTTGAGCCACACACACAACAGAACCAATTTCATTTGTTACTAATGATCTATTAACATATCCAACCCTCTAAAGTCTCATGATCTTTTAAAATGATTTTGTTCCTCAACAACAACAATAAAAAACAATCAATGGCTGACTTTCCCAGTAAAAAATAGCTGTTATTTATGTTCTGACAGCAGAGCTACTTTTCTAACAATACCATAATAATGCTTTTAATGATTCTATTTCTTTTACTTAGTTACAACTTATGAATTTGATCCCTCTCCTTCTTCCCATAAAATTCCAAATTTTTTTACTTTGGCTGCTAACCATTTATATCCAACCAATGATATGTACCTTTGTACATATGTAATCTTTCTATCTTCTCAAATAATTAATTTTCTCATAACCAAATTTCCCATCTACTCACATTTAAGCATAATGCTGAATGCTACCATGTTTCATTATGTTCTTTGCAGATTCTTTAAGAAATAAAAATGCTTTTATTTACTGTTATTAATATGCACTTGAATAACAACAAAGTTTTTAGACACTATATCATGTAATGGACCATTCAAATGAGAACTGGGAAATATAGATCATCTAGCAGGCAAAACTTATGATGTAATGGAAAACACTTTGGATCTGGAATCAGAAACGCTACATTTGAATTTAAGGTTCTACATAGGCACTTGGTGACCTTGGGTATAACACTGTTCCTGAGTTTCAATTGTTCCAAACAGAAAAGAAGAACAATACCTGTTATACTTACCCCCGAGGTTGCTGTGAGCATCAAATGAGAATATATTACTAAATGCATTGTAAACATAAAACATATAAATGTGAGTTGTAATTCTCATTGCTGTAGTCTTGTCCTTCCAGAGGAATAAAAGAACAAGAGCTGTGCCAGTCTAATTCCCAAAGTTAAAAAATGTATTTGAGGGGGAAAAAAAAAATCAAATTTCCAAATCAATTAGAACCAATATCAATATTCAATCTCAAACCAAAACCCAAATCAATTTTGTGATAAATGCTGTCAAACTGGAAGAGAAAGAATCCAACTTAAAAAAAAATCAATTTTCAAAATAGTCACAAAAACTTTTTAAAAAGTAAAAGAAATCTAGTAAGTAACCCAACTTTTCCAGGAGTATATCTACTGGCAACCACTGCTAGAAGGTGGAGAGTATACAGCTCCATGTTCCTACAATGAAGCTCTTTACCTGCAGTGAGTGAAATTGACTGAGATCACATGATCCCAGTCAATTTCACTCACAGCAGGTGTTTTAAGTGAAGCACCTCAGTGCAGAAACAGCACTACCAACTTACAGAGTAAACTTGGAAAAAAGAAAGAAGATGGTCAAAAGGGAAAAATAAGGAAAAGGGACAGACAAAAGAAAAAAAAAATTTTTTAAAGGGGAGGAGGTGGATCTACATAAAAAATTCTGAAAGGAAGATAGACAACGGGTTAAGGCTAACAACATTTTTGTGTCAATATTATTTTTGCACCGATTATCAAGGCTCCCCAAGTTTAGACCAACGACTTTAATTCACTGTCTCTTACACTCAAATGGAGATTTGGGCAATTTTGTTTCATGGTGAGTCTTGAAAATTTGTTATAGCTCTTAAATGGGAACCAACCAGGATAAGTTTGAGAACCACTGTATTAAAGCAATGGCTAAGCACTGTTATAGTTAAGTCTAAAGTGTTTCCATTATAAAAACCCTAATTTCAGGGTTTCTCTCTTCCCCTTTTCCCCCAAGCCCCACAAATTATGCCATGAAACTTAATGTAAAAGCCCTGGACATGGAAGTAATTTTCTTTCTACATCATTTGATAACATCTTCTTTATTTCCATAGTTTAAGAATAGCCCAAGGATCATTCTATTCCAATTATGCACTTCAACCCTGTCATAGAGGAAGGACCACCTTGGCTGAAAAGAGGGTAATTTAGTGTACTACACATAGTAGGCACTCAATAGGTATTTGTTTACTGTTTGTGGTCCCTATGAAATTTGCAACATAATGTGATAAACTGAGCACTGAATTTGGAGTCAGAAAATCTGGTTTCAAGTCTCAGCTTCCTCATCTGTAAAACGAGAGGTTTGGAATAGATGATCTCTATGTTCTTTTCCAATCCCATGAATGCATATGCTTACTAATAAGTGTACCCATCCCATAAAGAGCAATTATAAAATTGGTTATGATGAGACAAAAACACCAATGAAAAAATGGCTTAAATTCATCAACTTTACCTTTCACTAGGCTGACCACAGAGACTTCAATTGTCTATTTGGCTAGGTAATTCTATGTTTCTGGATGCAAACTGTTCACATAACTTGGTTCTGATTTGGAAATATGTGTATGTAAAATTTACTTGCTTTATTTACTCTTTTCCCCTTCCCTTAAATCTATACAACATCTTATAGTTACAAAATACTTTTATATACATTATCTCATGAGTTTGCCAATACTTTGATGATGTAAAGGCAGGGGCAGTTATTATTCTCCATTTACCAATAAACAAAGTGAAAGTCAAAAATATTAATTTACTTGATGAAATCAAGACAAGAACCTATAATGGTTCTAATCCAACATAATAATGTATTAACAAGAACCTGATAAGCTTGACTGAAATCAGGTTAGTTTTTTAAATCTATACTATTAATATGACTGCTACCTTTTAAAAAAATCATGTTTTCCTTTGGTTATAGTCACTGGGAAATTCTGAATTAAAAAACCCACCTCACTAATAGTAATACCACTAAAAGAAAAATCACAGAATCTCCAAATTGGAAAAAACCTCAGAGATCAAGTAAAAACAATTCTGATTTCTCTTCTACAGTCTGGCCCTTTAATTACTTAATTATAATTATCAAATTCTCTTCCCTACTAAGTTTTCTCTTCTTTAGATTAAACATTTCTCAGTTCCTGTAAGTGACAACATATACATTGTTTTGAGTCCCCTCACCATCCTGATCATTCTCCTATGGATGCACTCTAGCATGTCCTTATTTTTCCTAAAATATAGTACCCAGATCAGAACACAATAATATAGATGTGCCTTAAAATTTCAGAATATAATGAGACTGGAGCACTGGGTAGAGCTGGATAGAACTCTGACCCTGGACTCAGGAGGACTTGAGTTCAAACTTGGCTTCAGGCACTTAATAACTGTGTAAACATGAGCAAGTCACTTCACCCTATTTTTCTCACTTGCCTCATCTGTAAATGAATTAGAAAAGGAAATGGCAAACCACTCCAGTATACCTGCTAAATCCAAATGAGGTCATGAAAAATGGACACAATTAACTGACAAAACAATAGTGAGACTAGCATATTCCTTATTCTGTGCCTTGCACATTAATGGCACTTAAGAAATGGTGAACTGAATTTAATTATGGATAATACATTCAGCTAACATACTCTAGTATTGCATTAGATTTTTCTGCATTTCATGTCACAATGATGACATGACAATATTTTAGATTTACAGGAAGCTATACCCTCTGAGTGTTTTTTTTTTAAATGTAAAATATTTTTTGAATCGTTTTTCCCCATCCTGTAGTAAAATAGTTGACTTTTAAAATCTCAGTATAGGACTTACTACGTCTCCTTCAGCTTGTTGATTTGGTTCCTGAGATTTCTTTTAATCCTGATTTTGTCATCCAACATGTTAGCTATCCATTCCAGTTTCATGTCATCTAAAAATATCAAATCATCCACAAGAGCAATACCAAGCTCTATATATTATAGCACATATATGATTGAACACTTACATGATTTATGTACTTTTTCATCTGAGAAAATTTAAAGATATTCAAAGAGATTTAATCATAGGATGAAAATAAAAACATTTAGTCTATATAACAGTCTCATTTTAATAAAAGTGTAACATTATGCTTCTTTCAATGTCAGTGTAGTTATTTAAGGTCACTTACATTAACACTTGAAAGCAGCTGAAATTTAATTTCCCTTTCAATTACTCTCCAAGTAAAATTCTAGAAACATAGCATGGGATAATAGAAAGCTCATTGGCCAGGATTCTAAGACAAGTATGTCAGTAATTAGTTGTGTGCAATGTGGCTAGTCAGTCACATTTTCTGGAACTCAGTTTCCTTATTTGTAAAATGAAAGGATTTCCTTTATTAAACAAATATTTACCAAGCTATCACTTAAGCAAGACATAGTACTCAGAACTGGAATATTTAGGTCACAGTTCCTGTTCTCAAGGAGTTTCCAAACTAAAAGCTGTGATAGAAATAATGGATAAAAGGGATATAAGTAGAAAGGAAACATCCCCAGGAAAATGTGAATTGGGCTATATGACCTTTAATGTTACTTCTAGATCTAAAATTGCAGAAACATCAAAATAAAACTCCTTATTTACAGTTTTCTGAATAAAAATTCACTGGCATCATATCAACAATCCTCATACAAACTAAATAGTTATTTATATTTTACCAGCAGGGATACTGATATATGCAGAGGCTAACTGGATTTCCCAAATTACTGAGCAAAAAAGAACACAAATCTTTCAACTTTCAATACAATAATTTATTCACTAGATCATGATACCACTTGTATTATTTAAATCATTTGGATAGAATGCAAGAAATGCTGGATAATCTGTGAAATCTTATCAGAGTAGCAACTCATTCTGATCTGCTAGTCAAATTCTATTATATAAAACATGCATATTTTCATATTTGTGATTGTCAAAAATAAGTTTTAAAATAAATGTATTTTCACACAAATTAAATCTAATTATATTAACATATTATGAAAGTTTACAAAAACAGCATTAGAGTACTTTTCATTTTGAAAATATCCCAGATGTTTAACAAATTAATATGTCACTAAAAATACCACCACTTGGGGCAGCTAGGTGGTACAGTGGATAAAGCACCAGCCCTGAAGTCAGGAGGACCTGAGTTCAAATCTGACCTCAGATACTTAACAATTCCTAGCTGTGTGACCCTGGGCAAGTCACTTAATCCCCAACTGCCTCAGGGGAAAAAAATACCACCACTAACTTTAAAATTAAATAATACTTGAAAAGGGAGCCTTGTTCTATCTGCATTCCATTTTCTAGGTTAAACATTTAATAATGTGGCAGTAAAAATGTATATTATTAATGTGGACTATCATGTACTCAAATTAATACATTTGCATTTTTATAAACATTGTAATCATTTCCTGGATAAATATGGAGAACATTAAGTGTTACAGGACTTAATTTTTAAATTAAATGAACCACAGTTTTAATTAACATCTGTGATTTAAACCATTTCCTTTCTCTAACCACAAAAAGACTTTACTATAAAATTAAGTTTTTTAAGACTTTTATAAACTAAATCTACACTTTGCGTGTGACCTTAAAAGTGATTTTATTTCTAGAGACAATTTTTGTGCCTTTCCAGTTAACCAGAAAAACAATTTTTGCAGATGTGAAAATCAACATATTAAAAAAGAAGGCCACTGGCTTGAGACCCTGCAACAGACTGAAAAATAGATAAAAATAATTATGAGAGTTAACATTCTCTAAAGTTGGTGCCCTAAAGGTAGGTACTTTTTAATGCGTGAATTATCTGGCCAAAAACAAATTAAGATTATTGTTCTCCAACCATTTCATTGGACATAGTCAAATCCACTATGAGGGACCTCTGTATTTCCAAAGGGCAAAAAAATGTAATTTCAGTACTTTTCAATTTAACCTACATTGCTTCCAATAAGATTTCTGTAATGGCAAAAGAAAATTTCTGTGACTAATGAATAAAAGTGCTTATGGTAATCAAAGGTGGTTATATAAAAGCAACATAATAGAGTACATAGATAAAACAATGAGAAGGGGGGGGGGGGAGAAGGAGGTTTGGATTAGATGACCTCTGAGGTCCCTTCTAGTTCTAGATCAATGACTCCATGAATGGGTAAATTTACTTTTATAGATAATTACAAAGAACATCAAAATGTAATTAAATACAGATGCAACAATAGAAAATAATTGTTTTATATTTCGAAAAATTGTACTCAACTAGGAATAAGATATTTCAACTAATTTACTGTTCTGTTAGTAAGAAATCTGACAAAATGGAATACATAAATGTTAACGTAACACATATAATATGTAAAAATTACGAGGTAGACCAGCTTAAACTTCTAGCAATTTCTCAATTTAAAAAAATCACCATGTCATAAGTTTTCAAAAGAAATCAATACAGAATTGAGAATCCATAGGAAATTTAAAAATTGATATTTACCTTCTTTTGGTTGTGCCATAACTGGTGTCTGAGTCTCCTTTGTGTATGTGACAATTTCTCGGGGAGGAAAGTCAACTTGGGTAATTTTAGCCATTCCAAGTTTAATAGGTCCTCGTCTAAAAGTAAATACAAGTGGTTTTGTTTTTGTAATACAACAAATAGCACATATTTACAATTTCAACCCAATTTAGTTTGGAAAATTAATAATTTAAAATGTATTTTCTTCCCACGATGTTAAGATATATACATATATGTTTATAATTTAAACAAAAATAAAATTACTATGCTCACAAGAAATATTAAATGAATTTAAATGAATTTCACTTTACCAAAAAGAAAAAAAAAACTATAAATTAAACATAAGATATTTCTAAATACTATAGAACTACTGATTTTAAAATAAACAATTATTTTTATTGAATGAACAGAATAAAATAAGATTAACATTATTTTAAATAGTTATATTTTTCAAATAAGGGAAAGGGGACAACTGAGATTTACTCAATACTGTTAAGTTTCTGTATATTCAGAATGAAGCTAATAACTTTAGGAGTTTCATTTAAAATACTATTTTCTGGTCTTTTATTTTGCAGAAAGTCAGCAATCACAATTACTTCTAGTTTGGGTTTAAAATTTTAACCACTCTCATTATATTTCTGTCTAATCAATATTACTCTCAACTTTAGACTAGGCCAAACTAAGGTACAGACATATTCATTAAATAATTTATCTTTTGAGAACCTGAGATAATAAAATTACATAAGTTCCCTAAAACAAACAAACAAACAAACAAAAAAAAACAACTTTTTTTTCTTTCCTTAAGGCAGAGGAAGATTAAAAAATATTCATTTTATTATTTTAGAAATGGGCATGGAAAGCCAAGGTAATGTAACAAATCATCTATTTTAGGTATTTGAATGAATTTCTTCCTAGATATTATGTTAGGCCTCAAAATTTGCAAGTCGTTTCAAATTTGTGTTTTCTAAACTGGCATTTATTTAAAAAATTCATGAATAAGTTCTCAACAATAATGTCTTAAGTATACCTTTCTTCAAAATAAATTATATTCTCTAACCTATATGATGTCATGGTGGACAGAACATCATCCTTGGAGTCAGACCCAGATTCAAGCCCTGTCTCTCCTATGTAGTGGCTGTATGACTCTGTGCAAATCCCTTAACCTTTCAGTAATCTAGGCAAGGCTGTCAGTTGCAGAGAAGATGCTAACTTGCACTGGTAGAGGGAGTTTCCAATAAAATCACAGGTTTAGTCCCTATTTGCTATATATGCTGTAATTCTCAAAGCATCATAACAGTATCAGAATAATACTCAAAGAAATGCCATGTTGACAGGGGGTTTCAGTTTTAATTTTTAAAAGATATAAAATGGGGCATTTCACAATATCCTGAAACCAAACAAAAATCCCCATGTGATTTGATCTGTGGAAACTACCAGCCAATTAAAAACTCTTCTCCACAAATGTTTAAGCAGAGAAATTCAATTTTTGATGTGGGGCTTAAGAACATTTAAAATGTATTCTCTATTCTAGGAATGAATTAGTCTTATGTAAAGAAAGGAATAGGATAAATATTATGAAATTGACTCTATTAAATGGGAAGATTTAGGAAAATTTAAGTAATCTGGAATTGCAATAATCCTAATTTAAAATTTTAATTTTTAAAAGACAAAATATGTTGGAAATTAATCATTTAAACTTCTTAAAGGACAAAAAAGATCAAAATTTAATCCTAAATCAATTACATTAGGGCCATATTACTGGCCTGAAAGCTTTAGCCCTTACTGCAACAAAATTATAGTATATTAAAACTATCTCTTTTTCCCCACCCCCACCCCTCAGTACAGTAAAATCTCATTTATCTGGCAATTTCAATAATCTAGAACAATAAATGATGAAAATCAAGAAGTAAACCATAAAGGTTTTTAAATATAATAAAACTGATGTTGCAAAATTTAGGCCCGAAGATTTAGGTTCTCAGAATATTTGGTTTTATTTTACATTTGAGTTTCATACAGACTTCTTAATATCATTTCTCAGATTAAAAACAAATTAGAAGCAGTAATTCGCAATTGTGGAAGGGCTGCTGTAAACAGGGCATAATGATGACATCAAGAAATGACAACTAATGGGGAGAGAGAAATGAAAAAACTAAAAAATCAGACAAAGGTATTCAAAAAGAATAGCATTTTGAGACTTTGGCAGAGGGACAAACAACCTTAATACTTCAAAAGCCATTGGAAGCATCACTTATTTACAGTACAGGGCAATAATTAATGTTCGGGATGATCCTAAATTATTTAGAAAAAGTTAAATTATGTTCAGGATCTACTCTGTGCCTGATATTTGCTAGCTTTGTGGCTCTGGGCAAATTATTTAGAAATTTTTTCCTATGCAACTTCATCAAAATTAACTTATCTATTAAAGTCACAGAAAACTTTATTTTAGATTGGGAAATTTTTAGACATGCCGGTATCCAAAAAAATAAAATTTAAAAAAGTTGTGGTTCCCTTAATTATATACAAAAATTAATTTACATGCCAGATAAATGAGCTAACAATTGTAAAAATGTTCAATCTGTACTGTTTTATATTTTAATACAGGAGAATACTGTAACAAAATATCAAATTAACTTATAAAAATGGAAGATAAATCTAGTCAATACCCCAAATCGGAATCGGAATGAAGCTGGAGAACTGATGGATCAGTATCCCAATGCAGCGTCCTGATTGGTTGTAGGCCAACCATGCAGCATTAGTAAAAAAGGTCATAAGTTAGTGAAGCAAATAGTTTTTATGAAAGGGTAAAAAGCATTATTTATTCATTGTTTAAGATTTAAACTAACATTCTGGTTAGTAGAAATAAAAACAGTTAATATTCAAGGCTTTAGTTCATGCAGTAAGGAAAATATGGTTAAAAATCCAAACACATAATTTAGAGCATTTAAAAGATATACCCAATATTTCTGGAAAATATAAACTGCACACAGCAGATAAGAACAGCATAAAGCAAACAAGTCTGGTCCAAAGAGTGCATTAATTTATAAACATAGCAAGTTAAGGTAGAAACTGTTGAGTCCTTATCACACAAAATTAGTATTAAAAAAAATCTTGTCATTATAACATTCTTGCCCAGAGCACTAAATGTGTGCAGGAAATTGTCATATTGGTTAAGGAAATGAGTCAACACATAAGCCTTTTGGTAAGGAAACCAAAAAAGACTATTCCACTGGGATACTGAACGACTAGAATTTCCAAAATGTGACCTTGCTGTAATTTATAGGTTAAGCACTGCCTTGGGCTCCTTCTATATGTCATCTGTTTTGAAAAGCAACTAAACTTCATTCAGTCTTTAAAAATTACAATAGAATATTGAAAAATATAATTTTATACACAGTTTATATTATTTTTTAAAAAAGCACATTTAGCCTAAATTAATCTTGATTTGTTTTTAGCTTTGCTGGAGGATAAACAAAAACAATTGTCTGAATTAGTTCAAACTACTCTAACCAGATACTTCCAATTTTGCAAGAGAACAAAAAGACATTTCTCTTCATACCAGCATTCTTATGATTATGAATGAATGCTCAGTTATACACAGCAATATGTGAAGACCAAATTCCTTGAACATACATTAAACATAAACATGTGCAATTCATTAATGCAATAATTTTACTAAAATGTATTTCCTCACATTGAAAGAAAACATAACTTAAATATGCACTAAGAAATTGTCTATTGCATTCGCCAATTTAATTAGCTTATAAAAAACATAAACATTTAAATAAATGGAAATTTGGTGAAACTTCTATTTTTAAAATGCATATAGCAGGCTTTAGAAATTTTGTATTAGACAAAACTAAAGACAAACCACAAAAGTCCTCTCTCTCTATTTACAAGAAGATTCTGCATACTTTGAAGAGAAAGAAAGGAGACAACATGGAAGAGATCTGCTTTGTACTAAAGCAATGAAGGCAATCAACTTGGACTTTGTTAGACTAAAAGAGGATTTCAAGAGATGTCCTACAAGGAATGTTCTGTCTTCAGACTTTTTATTTTAAAATGACTTCTCTAGCTGCTGTCAATGACATTCATACAGAGGAAGAGGTGATTTTATTCTGAAATCAAATATGGTTTTAATGGATCAAGAACTGACTTTTAAAATGTACCCAGAAGTAAAAAGGCATTGCAAAGCAGAGATCTGTTTTCTACAACTAACTACAACTAACTAACAATAGGAGCTTACAGATAGGGGGAAAAAATGGAGAAATGAAATTCACAAGTAATCCAGAAGTCTGATCTCAGTCATTTCTTTCAACATTTTCTTTCAACAAATCTTTGAACAGAGCTACTAATAATCAGCAAAACTGATTGCCTTACTTATATCTGGCTTCTTCTCCCTCCCTCCCCCATCCCTCCTTATCTTCTATAGGGAAAAAATGGCCACTGAGGAGTAAGAAAAACAAAAGGATGAAATGGAGAAGAAACAGCAATGTGGGGAAGTGAAAAAATCAGCATTTGAAAAAGAAAAAGCTCATTGCTGAGAAGCTAGGATTCAGGTTGAAAACTACTTATTTTTTAATAAGATCCAATGTTTATGTCTATAGCATTGCAAAGTTCATTTCTCAAAATCTCTTACATTTTTGCACTAGAAACATTCTCAGCCCTAAGAAATGGAAATTAAGTCACTTTTATCTTTTCATTTTTGATTGACTATACTGCCCAATCACTCCCTATATCTTGGGGAGTTTATAAAATACACCCCAAACATTTTTCTCCTCTTTCTTTTCCCATATTACTCCATCACCCCTCCCAAAGTATTTTCCCTCATGCAATTACAGAATCCTGTCAAAGTTGGTAGATCATTTCACTTTTTGAACTTTGGGGACTCATAATTTTTCTTTCAATGTTTCTTCTTAAAATGTCTATTTTTTTTTTTAATTTCTATTCTTTTACTCTATTCTCACCTATCCACTTTCTGGTTTTTCAGTGTTCATCAACTGTCTGTCTGTCTGTCTCTCTCAAATCAAAGAATGTCTTGTGTATTTAGCATTTGGAATATTTTCACCCACCAATTCTCTCACTTCCCCCAATGCTAAATTTCCTTTGCTTATCTTAACCTTAAGACATATCTGAAAATTAGGTAGCTATATTTTCCTCTAATCTTTTCAGAATTTATGTCAATAAAGACACTATAAAATGATAGGACCAGAAAGAACTCTCCAGTCCAAGAACATATTTACAGGCATATGTATCAATCATGTCAAATATTTATTGGAATGAAAAAGAAAAGCTAATCTTCTATGACATTCTTGGGACTGATCATTTATTTTTCAAATAAATAAAATTTCCAAGCAAATATTCATTTTACCTTAAATGTTTAAGAATATTTCTATCTAAAAATAAACACTAAACTTCTCTCAGACTAATGTCTATTATAATTTATGGAATTCAGGTTACTTAATATTTATCAAAATTAAATGAGATATTTCACAGAACTTATACCAGTTATAATTATGCAATTATAATAGAAAATATATCCAAATTCAACTTCTCAAAAAATCTCATTACTATAAAAATAATTTTTAAGATGAGCAACAGTAAAATTGAGACAATTTTATAGGAGAGCAGGGATAAGAATCTCAGGAATGAATTAACCTGTACCAGTGTAGAAAATGCTCATGTAGATAAGATCATGGATTTAGTAGAGTATCTGAGTTAATATTGAACAAGAGAAAATCATCATGAAGAAACAATTCAAAACCTGGTCTCAGAGCCCTACCTACCACCATGGTTTTCAAACTTTCTTTAAGATGTGTAAAGAAAAAAAGTTGGGTTCTCCCTCTTCCTTCTTGGGAAAATAATAAAATAAATCTGAGAAAACTTGCTAGATAATATCACTTCTTTCTCTTTTTCTACAGAAAATAATAATACATTTTTAAAAAGATGCTATATAATTCCATGTCATTTAAATTATTTGCTATTTATAAATTGTTTTTCACAGTAAACATAACATAACAAACTATTCTTACAGAATTTGTTGTGCCTGTATGTTAAAAATGAGCAATGAGCTTAAAAACAATACAAACATTTTCCCTAAGAACTTTAACAATAATAAAACATGTAACTTATATGTATGTAGATAGTGTTTTAAATTTTGCAAAGTGCTTTACATAGCAATTCCACACTATAATTATTAATAATTATTAATTATTTTATAGATGAAATAACTGAGACTGGAAGTAGTTTAACTGACTTGCCTATGTTAGTGAATATCAGAGTGATATTGTATTAAGAGTATCTAAGTGAATCTTACAGTCTGCCCTCATTAACATAGCATATCTCAAACTATTTTTGCAACACTTCAAGGAATCTTATTAGATGCCACAAATTTCTCAAAAAAATTTCCAAAGATAAAAAATTTAGAATGATTAAATTATTAGAAATAAAAATTAAGAAACTAAGGAGATAGGGAAGATACTATTATGAAGTCAACTATGATAGGATGATAAAATTCCTACTCTCCAAATCAGGAACTAAAAACTAATTTTAAATTTAATATTTATATAACAGGTAAGCAAAACACATCAAATACACACACACAAATCTATTATTTTGAAAGGATATTGACTATGATAATGATGCAAAAAAAAAAAAAAGAATCATTTTATTATTTGGAAATCTGTTTAGCAAACAAAGGAATCACCAGGTATAAGACAGAATGTTAAATATTGGGATATTATCTGCAAAAACATTTGACCTTTATTACCTAGAGTTTTTGAATATACTGAAGTGATCCAAGATAGGTGAACTATTTTATTAAATTATAATACTGTTAATTTTTAGAACTATTTCTCTTGCCTCTAACAGCAAAGTAAAATATTTAGTTTTACAATCGTTTGCTAAATGTAACTAATATCCATAATAAGTTATTTTTACTTGCTTAATTACCCTGCTAATTGTTTCATCTTTCCATTTTGCTCTACCCAAATGGGCATAGTCAGTGAGTAGAGTTCAATTGGAATGATTAAAGTCTCAAGAGATACATTTTACTGAAATAATTTACACACACACACACACACACACACACACACACACACACACACACGTGACGTGTATGTTCTGGTCTAGCCAATTACAATACTATTTGGAAGATTAACACTTTGAACTTTGGTGAAGATTACAGACCAGTCCAAGGAAGCAACTTCATGTCACTTTATTATTTGGACTGTTAAAATTTTTTTAAAAAATTATTTAGAGAATAATTATACCATTCATCTAATGGATCAACCAAATCCTTTACTTTTTTCTTCTCCCTGTTCTTCCACATTTCTGGATCTTCACTCTCCCACTTTTGGATCTCAACTTCAATTAGGAAGGCCAAGAAAGACAAAAACTCATATTTACGTTGCTTCTATGTGTGAGATGAGCTAAAGAATTTTTGGGGGGAAGCAAACTAATACTTGGCAAAAAACAAGGGCTTTAGATTAGCTTTAACTGAGACAGCTGAAAGTTGTCTGTATTTTTAAATGTTTTCAGCACCTAATTATAAATACCAAAATACAGAATTCAAACGCTATTAGAGTTCACAAAGAAAAAGGTTAAGACCAAATGAGAAGGATTTGGATGGTTAATACACAAATCCTAAAAGGTTCTTTGGCAGCAACTTAAATTATACTGAACTTCTTTGTTAGGAAGTTACATGTGTGTGGGATCCTAAAACAAATCTAAAAAGTATTTTTTTAAAAAGGGAAAGCTGAGATCAGGAAATAATAACAATGAAAAAAATTGAAAATTTTCTTAGTATTTCTTTATTCCTAATGCTTTGTATCACATTATTTTCCTCAATGAGTAAAAACCAGTAATTAATACAATATGCTAATATTGAGGAGAATAATTCATCTATTATATGAAGAGTTTGTCCCAGAAAAGACTTTCCATACTATTTTTTACTGACTCCAAAAATAGTTCACATAATCAACAAGTTTTCTCAGGGTTTAAAGAAAAACATCTTAAAATATGTTATCTAAATCTATTTTTATCAAAACATAAAATAGCATAAAATCACTGCTGCTGATTTAACAGTATAATAAAATTAAAATATTTTAAAATAAAATTTTCCAGGTTAATATAAGCAACATCTATGCCAATCAGATTTCAAAATATCAACACTAACTCAACACTGTTATTTAAAATTCTCCTAAAGTATCAACAGTATTTGGGCAATGAAAGCATTCCATCATTAAAATATTAAAAGAAAATTACCGTACCTAGATCCCACGGCGCCATCTCCAGAGTCTTGGCTTCCAGCCTCACTTGGAGTACTCACAGATTTGGAGGATGGAGACATAGGAGGAGGGACTAAATAGTGAAATAGACAGGTATCCGCTGTTACTACTCGAAGAGGTTGTACAGCTTTTGATGTTTCAAAATTAATTTAACATGAAATAATTAACACAAAGAAAAATGGCAAATTAAAAAAAAACACATGAGTGAAAATGAACAATAGAAAAAAGGGAAAAAGACAAAGTTAACAATCATGCTGGACATTCATGCAATTCCTTTGACATAATGTATTTGGACTTCATATTAAAAAACAAAACAAAACAAAAACAAAACCTAAAAACAACTATGGAAGTGCATTCTGATCTGAGCCACCACTAAACATTAGCACTAGAGTTCAAAGGAGACCATTCCTTCTATGCTAACATTTTACTTTTAAAGTCACAAAATAGTTACTAACATTAACAATTACTTCCAAAGTTACAACTATGAAGTAATTCTAAACTGTAAGAGTTTCACTTAAGTTTTATAAAAAATCTAAATCAAAGGCAATTTAATTATCCTTAATATAATTTTAAATACCAAAATTCATATTTAAATCAACTTTAGGTTCTTTTTTCTTTAAAAATATAAAAATTTAGAGTCATTCTATGAACAAAATACAAAAGAGGAATGAATGTCTCCTTTAAAGGTCATTAATTTCCAGGTAATTGGGTAAAAATGCAAACAAGCCATAAAGCAACATGCCTTTTAAAAGTAATGCACCAAAAAAAAAAAAAAAAAAAAAAAAAAAAAAATACAGCATGCAACTTAAAGAAGGCAAGCCTAAAGTTAACTTTCTTACCCAAATAATACAGATTAATAATTGAAATATACAGATATAGACACCCAAAATATTCTTAATCCCTTCTTTATAAACATATATTTTTCACAATAGATAAAGCAAAAAGAGCAAAAATTTATTCTATAAGATGGAATTTTTTTAACGCTATGTTATAAAATACCCGTTGGATGTACATAATACAAGCAAATGAATTTAGGAATACTTCACAATTATTATTGCAGGTAGCACAGGAGGATCATCGCTGCCATCTTCTGGTTAAATTATACCATGACGGTTCCAGAGCTCAAGTATCTTTCAGATAATATTTCAATGTGCAATATTAACATATTTTAAATTGAGTTTATATTAAATGGCCACTTCATTGTAATATTCTCCTCAAATGAAAACACCTTTTTTTAGTTATAAGTTAATTAACCAGAGAAATACTATTTGAGTATTTCTTCCAAAGTTAAGGTATCTAGGAATAGTAAAGTCACTTACACATTTTAAACTGTTAAATGTTTCAATATATTATCTTCAAAACAGCAAAATTCAAAAATTTGAGGATCTAAAATATATAGTCTTGGGTACAAGCAAACACAAAATGTTACTGGAATGTCTGTAATTAGCCTAGCAAGCCAACTACTATACTAGAGGACTTCAAATATCACTGGAACGTCTGCAGAAATACAACATGGTGTGAGATGCTGGATATTAAGAAAGAAATCCAGACTAGGTCCAAAGGAAAAGGTAATGTTATCTGAAATGAGAAAGGGTTATATCACATTCCCCTATATTTACTCTGGGTCTAATTTCTAATCCCTTTCTTCATTCACTGAAATTTGTGAGTTCTTATGTGACCTGGCCTAGTTGAAGCAAAAAACTATTACTACTTCTTTCAATAACATTTTTAACCCTAAAGGCACAATTTTAACAATACTTATCTTGGATTTCTAAAGAAGAATCATCTCTAAAGTTACTTTTATATTTAGAAGGAATATTTTTAAAGATAAGATATGAATATCTTTCATTTAATTCTTCACAATAAGTACAGTAAGACATTTTCTTTCAACATAATAAATGTATGGTGATTTCAGTTATCAATGACTACAAAAAATTAGGTCCAAAAGAACATCATTAATTTGGTAAAATATCAGCATTTAGCACAGAGCCTAGTACATAGTTAGGTGACTGATCTATAAATGCTTGTGCACTTGACATGACTTGACCTTGGAGACTAGTTCAGCTTCAGCCTTAAACCTTTCAGGGATAAAATATAACATAGCTGCCTATTAGCCTGTTAAGGAATAGTAAGGAAAATTTAAAGCAATAGTTCTTAGACTGCTTTTGGGTAAATACAAACAAACAAACAAACTTGAATCCAATGAATAATAGTCAATTATGTTAAACTTCTAAACTCCAGAAGAAAGGAAGTAGGCCTGGATAGCCTTTCTTATCTTTAAATATGACTCATCATCTACTCTCAGAAACTCAGAAAAACATTTAATTCTTTAATGAAGCCTCCTTGGATTAAGTTCATGAAAATTTCAGTAACCTCATCAAAATTTATCCATGGATAAATATTCTGTAACAGAATTTTCCATTTCCATTGTAATTCATAATAGATTTTAATTATCATGGATGAGCCCAATTAAAACATGTATTGTATAACTATCCGTTCAATCCAGTAACACTTTGTTCACTGAAGGGAGTCTTAATTTTTTTTTTTTTTTTTTTTTGCTAAGGAGTCTTCCTACTTTGAAAAATATGAAACACTGTTCAATAATAAAGATTCTGGTGATGAGGAAAATGTTCTATTTGGCTTTCTCTAGATCCCCAGCCTTTGTTTATTTGTTATAGTTATAACTGAAATTTTCATTTTGGGAAGCTATGTAAAAGAACAGTAGAGTAAATATAATTAAAATGTGCTATGAAAAATAAAGATAAAGGGTCTTCCATCTCTATAGTTTTAATTATTCAGTGTTCTAACACTCCTATCTCAGGTCAAGTATGACGGATTTTATGTATGTTTATGTGTAACTATGGCTTGTGTTTTATATGCACATATTTACTCCCCCCATTTAAATGTTAAGCCACTTGGGCAAATATACAATCATCCAATCTTTTATTTCCTTTGTAAACACTTATAGTGTCCAGTAAACATAATTGTGGTTAGGAATATTTATTGAAGAAATAATTAAGCCTATTGGTGTAGATAATGAGAAGGCTTAATTTTATTCATGAAAAGATACTAAATATTTCTTTGTTACCTAAAAGTTGTTATAGCTTTTTGAATGTCACCACATAAATTAAGATTTTCTTACATTCATGAGGGGGAGGTGTTTTAGAATCTGCTTGCTTAATCACAGCTGAAAAATTTCAAAGATATATGGCATTCCATGACTTCTTCTGAGAGACTTTGTAAGACAATAACTTGCTCTGATAAAAAAATGGATAATTGCTAAGTAGCTACTCCACAAAATGTTAAATAATATGTATCTGAGAAAAAAAATAATAAGTCTTAGTCATTTGGAGAAATAGCAATAATAAAATGGTCCTCTGGGGGAAAAAAATACATCAAAAGGGAAAAAATTTGCTTTTTCAAACAATTCATAAATAATAATATAACCTGGTGACAAAGTGGGTAGCCAGTTCTCCTTTTTCTAAAGAGGACTTTTCCATTTTCCCTCCTTCCCACTTTAATGGCTTCCCTTTGAAATTACCTCCCATTTACACTCTATACATCTTGTAGGCATATAGTTGTTTGCATGTTGATTCATTCTTTATACTGTGAGCAATCTGAGGGCAGGCTCTTAGTTTTCTGTTGACACATCTGCATAGGCTATAGCATTGCCAGAATGTGAAAAGAAAAAAAATCTCTTCCTTCAATACTCAATTTAGCTCCCACTCCTTTCCCTCCTATTCTTGATGCCTTAATGTAGAATAGTACTTGAAATACATTTGGTACTTAATTTTAATTGACTCAAAATGGCTTACAGGGTATATTTTAAGTTAGAATAGAGTCTTATTATGTATCACATATACTGTGGTTATATCCTCTCTTGTGGATTGTGTTGGGAATCACAGAAAATTCAATAAAAATTGAAAATCTAAAGAAAAGAAATTAGCACTTTACTCCCAAAATTTTACTGACTATAATCATCTATTTAAATAATTATGCATCACAAAATATGCTGGCATTTCTTCTCCATTTATTGAGGACCTTAAACTGGAATAATCATTTAACTAAGACTTTGGGTTCAAATACACTCCTCCCCTTTTACAACAATAAAACCAAACAACTCTGATTAGAAAAAGACATAAATAATTTGTATTCATATTTCCTTCTACATAGATACATCTGTATATGAAGAGAAATGTAAATACTATGGTAATAATACTAATATATTCATTTTCCACAGTTTCTTTTTGTCCAGTTCCACATTAAAATAAAATTAAAATTTTCTTAAATATTCTAGGTACACTGAAAGATAAAAGGCCAAGAGTATCTTACTCATATAAAATTTAGATGACATAAAGCATAAAGTCTTTGTCATCAAGGATTGCCTGCAGAACTCCTACCAAAAGAAAAAAAGGATAGTTCTTTAACCTCTGTGTCTAAAGCATTGAAGCAAACAGAGGGAACCTCTCCCGGGTATTTAAAAAATTATCAGTAATGGCCAAGAAGAAAGATGAAATGGTCACCTGACTCTCCACCATGAACACACGATTATGGCATATTAATTCAGAGTATAATCCTAGAGAGGATATAGAATGCAATTAAATAATCATTTATGGAGTCTAACATGTAAAAGTCCTTTAAGCAACAGAGAATAAGGTTAAAATCATGCTCTGATCATACATACAATACATACAAGAATAGCTATTGCCAGCAATTTCTCTTCCCCCTTCTAGAAAAACTGTTATACAAGTTGTTATAGACATACTTTAGGAGGATATGAAGAAAGACACCAATAATGAATCTCCAAAGCACATACTGTATGTTAGCCTCCAAACCATGCTTGCATGGTATACTGAAGACATATATGTTTACAAAGACAGTCTTTATAATATTCTTTTTAATAGGAATCACTGCACTCTATTCTAAGACTTGATTCTCATCTTTAGAATAAAACATACTTTTGTTTCTTATCAAAAATCTCAAAAGAATCTAGAATAAACAATCTTTATTTTCTATAGTATATTTAAGCTATCTTTACATCCCTAATTTTAATCAATCAAATAAGCATTTCCTAAGTATTTAATAAGGGCCAGGTAGTACACTAGGCACTAGGGTATAAAGATAAAAATGAAACAGGTCTTAAAGCACCTATTCTGTAGAGACAATATAACATGCATACATTTTGGAAGAAAGGGGTAAAGAATTTATATTTGGAGAGTCTAGCAAAGTTTCTGAAACTAGTCTATCTCAACCTGAATAGAGTTGAAATAAGCTATTTTACTTATCATCTCAATCTTTATTATTATTTTTAAAAATTGGGGGTGAGAGTGGGAGAAATACACCAATGATTTCATTGGAATAGGGAACTTCCAGTGAAGAAAACTCTCTCTACCAATATAGATAAGCAGTTTCTGAAATGTATTGTCTTAAAGAGTTGCTTAGGAAATTAAATGATTTGCTCAGGACTGCAAAGGAATGTCTTAAACCCAGGTCTTTCTGGCTGAGGCCAGTTTCCTGTTCATACTGTCCTATTTCATATTTCCATTCATCAACATTTTAGCAGAAGACAAATAAGAAATATGATACTGAATGAAAAAGCAAAAAAAAAAAAAAAATGGAGACATTGAGGAACATTTATACCTATATACACAAAAGACAGAGAGACAGAAATTTTCATACGGTAATACTCAGTTCTGAGGCCTGTTTGGGATATCACCTCAACAGCTTTAAAGTCATATTGCATTTTTGCAACTATAGGCATACAGATTCCTCAGCTCTTGCTATTTATCTCATTGACCATATGAAATTAAGCCAGAAATTCCTCACCTCTATTTTATCTGGCCAAAGCATTTTATAATTCTTGTCTATAATCTCTAAATGATAGTTTAGCTTAGGGAAGGCATTTCCCTAATACAGTGGGGAATTAGTTACCTTAAGGAAATTGATTTTGTTCTTGGCTATAGCCAGATTCCATAGAACACCATAAGAATTTTTTTATCATACTGACTTGGCAATAGTATGCACCTATAGCATGGAGCGTAGGTACTAAAATATATCAAGAGTTCAGTATGTGAAATTGATTTTCCTATTAGTTAAGATTCATCAGTTCTAATTAGGCATATAAATGACCAAACAATGACATTATTTTGAAAATCACTTTTAGGCAACTTGGGGAATCAAGCCAGAGATGAAGATTTGAAAGATAACTAGACTTGCCGAAAATGTCATCATTGGAGTTACTCCAAATGCAAAACAAAACTGTAAGCCTTTAGAGAGACTTGGAGCCACATATGTCTAAATTACTTTGTAGCACAACCAATATACCTCTGTACCAGCACAATAAAATAAAAAATATTTCAAATATGCTTTTTCACAATAGCGTGACCAAGTTTTCCTCAGGAATACTTACTACCATTTCAGAATTTTTATTGCTTACATCTACTTCAGCTTTGAATAACCCAGAAAAAGAGCAAACAAACCAGTGAAGTCACTGTCCCAAGAGATACAATCTCTGTATAATCTCCCTTTATCAGGTAGAGCTTTAAACATCTCTCTACTTCTATTCTCTTTGAGGATGAAAACTGTCAAAAAAAAAAAAAATCAATCCATTATACCCTTCCTCTAGCTTTCAGGTAGGCAAAATCTCAGGTATTGTGAACAACAGTTAGCCTAATTTAACTAGAAAAGTTGGCATAATGAAATAGTGAGTCAGTATATGATGATAAATATAATTAAGCCTGCAATATTTTGAACACTTGCCCAGATATACATGTGTTGGATACATTTTAATACATGAAGACAATTCCAAATAAATGGTGCATAAGATTAATGCTCCTAAAAGACAAACACAAAGAAAATGTACCCTATAACCCAAACCCATTTAGTCTCTTGACAATCTCATTTTTTAATTAAGCTAAACACACTATTTGGAATATAGGGACATATTTCTACTCTCACCCAGAGGAGATTCCGGTGTCAGCCCCATGCTCTGCAATAATGCTTCTGCTTCTCGCCTCTTTTTTTCAAGGTCAGTTTCTTCCTGAACTGGAGCAACTGCTTCTTTCTTCTGATCAGTCTAAATTTAAAGAGAAAAAAAAACAAAACAATAAAACATAACTTACTTATGGTGTGAGACACTTAGAACTTCCCGTGAGGGTGGGGGGGTGGGGGAATTAATAAGGGGAAAAATAGTCCAAGGAGAAGACAATATGATGTAAGTGGGGCACAAGTTCTTGCTTACTCAATCAAATTAAAAAGACTCTCATATCTGGGGATTGGTCAGGATTGACTCATTAGTAGGATGGTGGCTATTAAGTAATAAACTGTTGGGCTCTAGTAACAAATGAAATAAAAATTCAAACTACATCTCAATCGTAGGCAGTTATCTTTCATACATGCAATGATGGTGGCAAAGCCACAGAAAAGGATGCTAAGAATCACTTTAAACCAGAGCTTCTTAAACTTTTTTCCTCTCACAACCCTTTTCACCCAAGAAATTTTTATGTGACCCCAAGTATAAAGGTATATAAAATAGATATATAAATCAAACATAGACGATCCTCACATTGTTATGTTACCCCACATAGAGTTGCAACCCACAGTTTAAGAAGCTTTGGTTTAGATTACCAACAATCTAAAATATTGATACAGGATCCAAAAAGTGTGTAATTTTTAAACTATTTATTAGAAGAATCTAAACTCCCTTTAAATAGACATTTTCCTATAAAAGTGAACAAAACAAATTAAAAATGGTGGTGGTAATATTTAATTTATGACTTACTTTAACATTTTTACAAAGTACTTTTTTCTCATGACAATCCTATGAGATAAATCTATGATCTCATTAATATGGCTATTTCTTCCAGTTACATAGAAAATATGCCATTTGCCATAGTTTCTTAACCTGTTTGACTACTGTCCATGCCCTTTCATAAAAGTTACTAGGGACCGTACCTAATATAGGACCACAAGCCAGTAATCTGCTTTCCTGTGACCACCTCGATAGATGTTGTGTTCTATGAGCAAATAAAAATGACAATGAAGAAAATAAAGTCAAGATGAATGATTGGATCTAACCAAATACAGAAGAAATCATTGCCAGAAGTGTCATGTTAGGCATTCAGGAATCAATTTTCAAGGTAATTCAAAAAGAGGGAAATTCCAACAAAAGAAGGGGAAAGATCACTAGCTATATTATTACACAGAAGGTAATATGCCTCACCTCATCTTTATAAGAATAGTTTATGTACATACTGAGGGTATCCTTTTTATTTTAATAGTATTTTATTTTTCCAATTACATTAAAGATAGTTTTCAATATTCATTTTTGTAAGATTTTGAGTTCCAACTTTTTTTCCTCTCTTCTTCCCTTATTTTTCCCCTCCCCAAGACAGTAATCAATCTAATATAGGTTATATATGTACAATCATTTTAAACATTTTTCATATTATGCTGTGAAAGAAAAATCAGAGCAAAAGGGAAAAAACATGTGAAAGAAAAAACAAAAAAGGCGAAAATGGTATGATTCCATCTGCATTCAGTTTTCATATTTTCTCTCTGAAGCAGATGACATTTTCTGTCTCTAGTATATTAGAATTGTCCTGGATCACTGCACTGCTATGAAGAGCAATATTATGGTTGATCATGACATAAGAACCAAGAGAGAACTTTGTGATGAAAATTCAGAGAAGATACTGTACCCAGCAAAGAATGGTCAATAGTATAAGAATAAAGTTTGAGGAAAGGTTTCAGATTTGGCAATTAAGAGATTATTGTTAACTTTGGAGAGAGCAATTTCAGTTGAATAATGAAAAGGGTTGAGAAGTGAAAGAAGTAGAATGGAGGCAGCAGGCACAAAGAGCTTCTTTTACAAACTTGATTGTGAAACCAGAAGATAGATATTAGAATGAATGGAGAGAGAATATGAAATGTAGGGAGTGTTTTTCTTCTTTTTCCAGGATATTAGAGTCTTGGGTATGTTATAGGTAGAAAGGAAGGAGCTAGTGGATGGTAAAAACTAAAGATAAAAAGAAAAGATTTATAGAGCACTCTCCTCCAGTGATAAAAAATAAATAGGCTCATCAAATTTAAATCCGATATTTAAGATGTTTAATCTCTTACAAAGTAATTCCAGAATGCTCAACAATTGTAGAGCTCAAAAAAAGTCTCCAGTAAGGAGGTGGCCTTCAAGTTCTAATGTGCAAACCATCCAGGAAAGACACAAAGAAAGAGGGGATGAGGGATATGGTGTCAGTGAAAGCAAGGGCACTGAAGAAAGGTAGGATGGGACAGCACATATACAAGAGACAACGAGTCTTCCATTTTAGCCACAGGATATTATACACAGAGAGGAATAGTTTCAGAAAACTGTTCAGAAAATTGGAAAGTTTGTTCAAATTCATAATCCTACTGATCTAAATTTAAAGAAATCATCAGAGGGAAAAAACTCATCAAGATAGGTGAACCATCTGAGCTTATTTTACCAATGAAATTATTAGCTTAGTCTTATATTCTGTCCCCTTCACATGAATATGTATATCACCACCAATTCATGGTTTAATCCCATTAAATTAATTCTATGAACATGTTTCACAAACTCTCAATTGAATGCCAATCATATTACAGACAGTCCTAGAAAATTAGATGCCAATCATAACATGATCATCCTTGAAAACTAGAAAGCAATAATTGGCCATCTGTCATCTTTGGAAAGATTAATCCTATAGATGATATTCTGGGATAGCTCTTCCAAGTCTGCATCATGATTCTGGCAGTTGCTCATTATTTAATCAAGTAACTGGCTTAAAACTCCAACCAGCTTATAACATAACACAGAAAGTTGTGCTGGATGCAAGAATTACTTCAATATATATCATGAATAGAGTGATTAGTATTGGTGAACATTTATTTGTGCTCCTAATTTTTCCAATGCCCTTGGCAAAGAAACAGGAAGTAATGGCTAGTACATGAAGGACTTAAGGAAAAAAAAAATGGACAAGAATCCCACAAGATGAAAAACCACAATGGGGCATCTATGAAAGGAAGTTTCATGCCAATGAAACAATAAATCAACAAACATACCACAGAAATTAATTTTTGAATACACTTCCATTATAATATGCTAGTTTATGCCCATTTGTCTAAAAAATGCTTTCCATTAAACAAACATAGTGATAAAAAAATACATTTCATTACAATACATATAAAATCATATTGCTAGGGCTTTTCTACATATCTAGCATCTTCTTCATCAGTAAGAAATAAATATGTATCCTCTATCAAAAACTCACTATAACATTCAGAATATGGTTGCTGTGTCACTAATTAGGCTCATAGTTTCAGATTATTAGCATCAATATTAGTATTAAGATGAGATAAATTGCTTCAAAACACAAATTAGCTGGATTGCCATTTATTTGTACTTTGTGGGTTGAATATGTTAATATAAGGCAAATGTATATTGTTTTGTGGCAAACTGCATGCGAACTCAACTTCTGAATTACAACTTTGCCAATTAAAGAAAGGCTATCTTGAGCCCTTTCCTTTTGGAAAGAATTCTATTTGGAAAAATTAATAATTATTACCTATTTTAACTTTGTGAACTCTCACTTTTATATATAAGACTGTTGCTCCAAAAGTCTTCTGCTAATTAATATCTCACCAACGGAAGTGACCTGGGCTCTTGAAAGCTGTGAAGGACGTTGACAAGTTCTATCATGATGTAAAAGTTTCAATAGTAATCCCAGCAATAGACTCTGCGTATACTCTTCAAGAATCAGCAAAACTAAGAATTCTGTAGCCTGGATATTAGGTGATAAGTTCTTTAATCACAACAATCCATGAAACAAATAACAATAAAACTGGATCCTTAGTCCTGGGGGGCGCCTCCTGATAGTGAAAAGGGGGGAAATAGGATGCTAAAAACCACACAACTTTTTGATCTACAAATATTAATTGTTAGTACTTTTAATGCAAATAATTTGACATATTATTGAAGGATGTAAATCAAGTCAAAAGGATATTTTCACCATAAATGAAATCATAAGGAGTTGCAGTTAAATGGAAGCATGGCTCCTAGGTTCAGTTGAGAGCAGACAGAATTGGTTTTAACCCCTTTCCCTACCATCTACAATTTAAGTTCCTTAATTAAGTTCCAAAGGAACAATTTCTTTTTTTTTTAATTTATTTTTTTATTTCCAGCACCTATTACAGTATTGCATAACATACATAACAAACACATAAATGTTTACTGAATTTAATTTATGGACCTCGATGCCCCAAAGTAACAAGATTCATCATGGCCTTTGGATGTTCATAAAC
Source organism: Antechinus flavipes (assembly GCF_016432865.1). Classification (NCBI taxonomy): domain Eukaryota; kingdom Metazoa; phylum Chordata; class Mammalia; order Dasyuromorphia; family Dasyuridae; genus Antechinus; species Antechinus flavipes. The sequence goes on from NC_067400.1 coordinate 419,859,612, forward strand.
AACTCATGCAAAAATTCCAAAAGGTTTATGCAGCAAGATCTATTGCTGGGAAATTTTATGAAGAATACAAGCGTCTCTAAATCAAATCAACATAAACATACACAAAGTTGCTCCATGATTTCAAGTGAAAGTGCACAGAAAAAGAGGGCAAAAAAATGTTGGAAAATTGTTTCGGGATTAAGAAATAAAGGCTTTTAGATTATGAAAAAGCATGTGCATCATGGTCCTGAATCTGATGAATACTGAATAATATAAAAAAAGAATGCAACTATATCTTAACAAATAGAAAACAATTATTTGTTTACGTAAAAGCCATTTCTGAATCAAATGTCTGTATGCAGACTATCCATTTGCTAGAGAAAAATGTCAAAATCAACACCAAACCAGAATAAGGATGAAAAGATAATAACTACAAAACTTCAATCTGACCCATTGAAACAAGTTACTAGAGAAAATGGATAAAGGAAAAGATACTGACATGGGCTATCATCATTTTTAGAGAAATTGAAATGATATAAAGCAATTACCCAAACAAATAGGCCAAAAGAGCTCAGAAAAAGCCTTAGTCAGCAAACATTTTATCACTTGCCAGATAGAAAGACACAAAAATCAAACGCAATACCATTTTAAAATATAAACTCATTTTCAAAATGTTACAACAGGGGATGATGGAGCATTTGTACTTCATAAGACAGCAAAAATCAATGGAATAAAAAAATGAATTAGAAGTAAGTTTGTTCTGACATACAACCACTCCAGAATATCAATCAATCAATCAAGTACTTATCAACTGATTGCTATGTGCCAGGCACTTTGTTAGGCCCTAAAGATAAAATACAATAAATTGATCAATTCTTATTCACAAGAAATTTATATTACAATTAGGAGAGGAAAAAAAAAGAGGTTATGTAGAATTAATGAAAAAAGAATAAATGCAAATAAATAACAAGGATTTATACTTATATGTAAAAACAAGTTAATGTGAGAGGGAGGGGATTAAGAAAGGATTCATGTAGAAGAAGATACTTAAGCTACATATTTAAGGAAGAAAGCAATTCAAGCAGGTAGAGGTAAGAAGAGAATATATTCTAGGCTTTGGAAAAAGTGCAAAGATATATATATATATATACACACACACACACACACACACACACACACACAAGAGATAAGAGTGTTATTTGTGAGAAATAGAGAGAAACAAACAGGTGTGGGTAGATTACAGAGTGAGAGAAGGAAATTAATGTCCATTGAGGGCAGAAAGGTAGTTTAAGATTAGGCTATATATGGCTTTAAAACTGAAAAGAGTAGTTTACATTTTGTCTTAAGGTATTAGTAAACTACTGGAATTGAGTAGGTAAATGATATGGTCAGATCGATGCTTAGAGAAAATCATTTTGATAATAGTGTGGAGGAAGAAGAGAGAAAAGAGAGAAGAGAAGTAGGGAGAAACTTAAGGCAAAGAGAACAACTAGAAGGTTGTTACAATAATTTAGGTGAGAGGTGATGAAAGCCTGAAATAAGGTCTTGGCTTATATGCATAAAGAGAAAGGGCTAGGTGTAAGAAATGTCATGGAGGGAGGAATGACAATATTGGAAATTGATAAGATAAGTGGGGAAAGGAGCTAAGGATAATACCAAGTTTAAAAACCCAATAAACTGGAAGAACAGTGATATCTTCATTAAAAACAGCAGTCTGGAAGACAGGTGATTTTGAAAAGAAGAAAAAAATAAAATGAAGCAGGAGGAGTAGTTAGATTATGCTAAAATATACACACATTCATACACACAAAGAAGTTCATGATTGAGGAAGCAATGTTGAAAGCATCGAGGGACCAATTTTCAATATATTTTTACAAAGAAAGGATACTAAATGATTCATAAGAGGAAAAACTATACATTGTTGGGCCCTCCTCCATTAAATTTTTGATTATTCAAAAGAATACCAGAAAACCAAATAAATGAAGAATGCCTCTTGTCCAGAATACTATCCATCTAGGCAGATCCATGGAATTAGTCACTTAGTATAGTAAACTTGGACAGGAACTACAGAAGAATTATGAGCTGAACTCAGAATTAAAGAAAAGTTAGAAAGAAGCTTAAGAGAATATAAATTCTGAGTTTGAAATGTCCAATCAAGCAAATGGTTTTGCAGAACTGAAGGTCAGAAGAGAGATCAGAACTGCATTTCTAGAACTATGAGTCATCTGAATAGTGACGATAATTAAACCTAAGGGAATTGATGAGGTCATGGATGGAGAGTATAGAGAAAAGCCTATGACAGGGCATTTATAGGTGAAACTGAGAGAAAAACAAATAGATGAAGAATGAGACAAATCTGCCTCTAATGGCTAACTTTCATCAAGAAGGACAGTGGAACATCATATCTATATTCTTTAACATCTCAGTACCTAACATGCACTTGGGGAAGTGAAAATGATATTTAAGACAATGAAGTACACAATAACAGCAACATTGTAACATTGTGTGATGATCAGCTACAATTCATTTAGTTCTTCTCAACAATACAATTATCCAAGACAATTCCAAAAGGCTCATGATAGAAAATGAGATCTACATACAGAGAAAAAAGTGATGGAGTCTTAATGCAGATTGAAACATATTATTTCACTTTATTTCTTTCATGGTTTTTCCTTTTACAAACTAATTTTTTTGCAAACTGTTTCTTCTTTCACAACATGACTAGTATGGAAATATATTTTATATGAGTACATGATACACATATACAACCTATATGAAATTATTTACTATCTTAGGGAGGAGGGAAGGAAAAAGAAAATTTATAACTAAAATTTTTATGAAAAAAGGAATTGCCTTACATATAATTGGGAAAAATATTATTAAATTTCTGTGTTGGGTAAAAAAATAAAATGAAGCAGAGAAGAATAGTTAGCTTATGCTAAATACACACACACTCATACACACAAAGATGTTCATGATTGAGGAAACAATGTTCAAAGCTTTGAGGGATCAATTTTTTATATATTTAAAAAAAGAAAGGATACCAAATGATTCATAAGAGGAAAAACCATACATTGTTGAGGCCTCCTCCATTAAATTTTTGATTATTCAAAAGAATACAAGAAAACCAAATCAATGGAGAATGCCTCTTATCTAGAATACCATCCATCTGGGTAGATCTATGGAATTAGTCAGTTAGGACAGTAATCTTAGGAACTAAAGAAGAATGATAAACTGAATTAAAGAGAAGAAAGAAAGAAGCTTAGGGGAATATAAATTTCTTGACTATAAGACCTATTTCATTCTTGTCATTGTATCTCAAGCACTGTATACACACTAAGTCCTTAAATGTTTGTTGAACTAAATTGATTTGCACTTGACAAAGTGAGCATTTTCAACGATCCTGCAGAAAATACCTGATACAAAATCTCATATTTTTAACAATAATCTCATAACAATGTGACTATGGCTGTGAATACTCAAATCTCCAAAGAATGAAAATTAGAGGTAATCCAAAATTCAATGGAAATATGCAGGGTGGATATAAATGGGCTACAGTACATTATTAACAATGATTCTTACATAGTAAATTGCACAAAAGACAAATTCTTCCAAGGAAAACAGGATGGGAAAAGTGAACCAATCAAGAAGTGAGAATAAAGGGTAAAAAGGTAGAAAGCTTAATGATACATTCACTTTCTGTTTCCTGGTGTTTAAGAGACCTAAAGAGAACACTTCTGCACACAAGAAAGATCCTTTTGGAGTAAAGGAGAATTTGAAAAGCATTGATGAGTTGTTAACTTTTAATACTGGATAGAGCATCCACATGGATAAAATGATATCTCTGCTGAGAATTCTAAGACTTGTTTAAAATAAGACAGACATGGAACTAGAGTTGGATTCACAAAACTAAGACACAGTTCAAAATACTATGAAATCATGAAACAAATAAATAAGCAAGTTACTCAAAATAGATTAATTTAATTGAAACAATCAAGCTTACTTCCTTTTTCTTTCTTTCTTCTTCTTTTCTTTTCTTCTCCTCTCTGATTTGAGCCAACCGCTGCTTCTTTCGCTCCAATTCAGCCTTCAATTCACTTTTGTCTGACATGGTTGTGACCTTAATGAAAACATAATTATTTAAAATAATCAGAATGCTAGCAATAACTTACTTTTGTTAAAATTAGATTTATAAAAGAAACACATTTAATACATTTCACCAAAAAAGCAAAAGATCTTGTAATCTCTTAAGAGTTGGAAAGATTATAAATATGAACAAGAAATAAAATTATATCTATTTGAACGATACAATATTTTGTTTTTTGAAGAGCAGAAAATCCTCAACTCTTTAGCCTTATTTTTAAAGTCCTCCACAATTTGACTTCCATTTACATGTTCAGACTTACTTTACATTATGCACCTTTGGGGAGAGAGGCAGGATGATATAGTGGATAGTCAGCCTCAAAGCCAGGAAGAAATTGCTTTCAGTTCTAGTCCTAACACAAATTGTTATGTGATTTTCATCATGTCACTTATACTTTTGTTCTCTACACAGGTTTAATAAGACTATAAGTTGCCAAGATGAGGAACTGTGGGGTGAGAGTAGGAGTGGAGGAGGAATTTCTTTTCTTTTGTAGAGGCAATTGAGATTAAGTGACTTGCCCAGGGTCACACTGCTAGTAGTAAATGTCTGAGGCTGGATCCAAATTCAGGTCCTCCTGACTTTAGGGCTGGTACTCTATCTACTGTACCACCTAACTGCCCCAGAGTTCTTGAGATGGTAGCAAAGTGAGAGTTGGGGGATGGGGTGGGGAGAAGGAAGCAGAAGATCTTTATTCTAATGAAATCACAGACCTAGTTCCCAAGACCTTTAGGCACTTTCTAGTTAAAGTGACCTAAAGATGCTTCCCTTCTAATTCAGTATTTCATCTCCTATCTCCATGGTTTTTCTAAAAAAAAAAAAAAAAGGTTTTTTTTTTAAAAGTATTTATTATTTCTCTCATACTGTCTTCCCAATACAATCAATAACAAAAACAAAATTAAAATCTTCATAGTAACTATGCCTAGTCTAACAAAACAAATTCTTACTTTGGCCATGTCTAAATACATACATCTCACTTCTCTGGCAGGATCTATCTTCAGTCCTCTAGACTTGTGGTTTTATCATTTGCATGAATCAGATTTCTAAAATCTTTCAAAGTCATTTTTTATAATGTTATCATTATATAAACTATTTCTAATTCTGTTCAATTCACTGTGCCTTTGATCACGGTTCTTTCCCAAAATTTCTTATAGCAAATAATATCCCATTGTATTTATTGTTTAGCCTTCCCCCATAGAAGGGCTCCCAAAAGATTTACTTTAAATATTGGTGTGCATATGCACTCTTATCTTTCTTTAATATTTGATTATAATGTGCAGTTTAACAACTTTTATTATAAAATTTAAGAACTTTTGGGGCATAGTTCCAAGGTTTCCATAATAGCTAGACCAGATCATGGCTTTGTATTATTAGCTTGCCTGTTTTCCTGAATTTCTCCAACATTTGCATTTTCCTTTTTACCTACCTGATGAGTGTGAAAAGAAAACTCAAGAGTTCTTTTAATTTGTATTTTCCTAATTATCAGTGATTTAGCAATAGAAAAAAAATTCAAAGATTATTTTTTTTTACCAGTTATGTTTCTCTACAAATTTTAACTGCTTTAGATTTATTTGTACAGAAACTTTATAATCAAGATGATTTTACTCTAATCACCACTCATTCCTGGAACATACACATTTCTCATTACTGCCTCTTGGAATTGCTTCTTTTAAAGCTTAATTTGGGTGCTACTTGCTACACAAGTCCTTTCTCCACAACCTTAATTGGTATTGCTCTCTTCCTCCTAAAATTTTCAACTACCTACTTATCTGGGTATATGTTTCCATCTTCTACACCTCAAAAACTCTCTATAGTTTCACCTGACATCTCCTCCTTCATGCCAGCTTCATGAGGCCAGGTAAATCTCTTCATTAATGCTGACCATACCTTTCTGCCTTTGTTCTTATCCTCTCTTTTCTCTTCTAAGAGCTTGATCCATTAATCTCTCCTTTAATGCCACTACTCTGTCATGTTATAGTTCTAAAGATATTCCTATTGCAAAAATAAACTTCTGAAAAAGAGCTATTTTGTAATGGGCTGAGGTTGAGTTGATGCACTGAGGTCCCAAGCACGTGAGGCTAAATAGTAATTGGACCATACTCTATTAATGTATATGCTTGGAGAAAGATTGGCCCCCCGCCCACTCTTTGTGCAAGTCCTGATGTGTTGTATAGGAAATGACGATTTTGGTGGGTGGAGGCAGGGGAGTAGAAAGGGAAGCGAAAAGGGAGACTGCTGGTTGGCGTCTTGTCACAGCTGCTTGCATTGCTATCACCACCGCCCTTCACCTCCGATCCCCCTCTGCTAGCTGGCTTCCTGTTTTTTGCTATCACAATCCTTCTTCACCTCAAAGAGAATAAAGATTGAAGATTTTTCCCTTAACCTGAATTCCTGACTCCGGCTGATTTTAAATACGCAGTCATCACACTATTTGACTCTCTATACTCTTACTGCTAACTCTTCATTATTTTAACCAAACTACTTCAAGATCATCAATTACTTTCTAGTTATTGGTCATCATCTTTCTTAGTTTTTCTGCACAAATGATACAGTTGATAGCATCAAGAGAGCAAATGGGGGGCAATCAGGTGGCACAGTGGATAGAGCACCAGCCCTGAAGTCAGGAGGGCCTGAGTTCAAGTCTGGCTTCAGACACTTAATATTTCCTACCTGTGTGACCCTAGACAAGTCACTTTACCCCAACTGCCTCAGCAAAAAGAGAGAGAGAGAGAGAGAGAGAGAGAGAGCGCGCAAATGGTAAGCTCTTCTGTATATTCTCTGACAATGCCCATTTCTGGTTCTCCTCCAGCCTTTGCTGGATCATGATATCCCAACCCCTAAGTGTGCATTCACTCTACTACTCTGTCTTTGGCTTTCTTTTTACTTTCTGAGTGAAGTCATCCATTCCCAAGGCTTGAATTATAGCTTACAGTAGATAACTTTCAAATCTGTACATTCAGGTCCAGGTTCTTCCCATACTCTTCAGTTCTACTTCAACTATCTGTTTGACGCCTTTGCCTCAATGTCCTGTGGACACTCTGAACTTAATATGGCTAAAATGGAAGTAATCATTTTTAGAAACCTTTTCCTTCCCTTTTCTCACCTTCATTTCATAGAACTCCAAGCTCCTTCAAAGGTCTTTTCAAGTGTCAGCTTTTCCGGGAAGACTAGCCTGATCTTGCCACTTGCTACTATTTTCCTTCTTAAAAATTACTTTGTACTTTTAAGTTTTGCATTTAAAAATATAAGTATTTGTTCACATTGTTTCCCTTGATAGAATGAGAAGGCCCTTGAGGGCAGGGACAGTTTAATATTTTTATTTTCCTTGCACCTAGAACAGTACTTGAACACTTTTTGGGAACTTAATAAATATTTCCTGAACTGGTACCCTTGCCTCTAATCAAGCTTTCATACTATTTCCAAAGTAATCTTTCTAATGCACTGGTCTGCCCACATCATTTCTGTGCTCCTAATTGTGTAGAGAGAATAAAATATAACTGCATTTAAGTCCTTTCACTCTGACTTCTTTGTAGCTTTATTTCACCCTGCTACTTCTTTTTTTCATATTCTATGTTCCAACCAAACTAGATATTTAGCTTTCTCTTGATTCCTTTTCCCCATCTCCACCTCAATGTATTTGTACAGAAGGTACTCTTTTTTTCTTCTTTTACATTTCACAATGCCTAGGAAATACTGCCTTCATTTCCAAAGCTGTTATGGGCCAGAACTTGAAACAAGGTGCTAAGTCACTGAATTGATAGAGACAATGCTTATGTACTTGGTTCACACCTTTGGGAGAGTTCACACATTAGCTCACACATTAGAGTTCACCTCTCACACCTTTAAGAGATCATATATAAGAAGCTCCCACAAGCCCATTGGAGACTCTGGGAGATTCACAAGTCAGGATTCAGTCCAGGAGCTTCCATGAGCCCAGAGAAAATCCACAAGCCCATTCTCTTGGAGGCGGAGTCAGATTCATTCCATATTCTACCATTGTGCTGGCTGGAGGCTTTGGATTCAGAGGGAGCTGGAAGCTGAAGCTGCCAGAGGCAAAGGACTAGCAACAAGAGCTCTCAGACCCAAGGAAAGCTAACTGGGCTATTTTGGAACAGACAATAAAGGACTGGACTTTAACAGCTGGCTGTATTTGAAGTGATTATTACATTGAACTGAAACTAAGGTTGCCTCCAGAAGCCCCCCCAAGAAATCTGCTCCCAGAGAATGATTATACTTTAGAAAAGACAATACTACACAAAGCTTAGGTGATTCTTTATCCATGAATCCTTCTTTGATTGTAGAATCCTAGATTTAGAACTTAAGGGATTCCTCATTATACGCATTTCCCAAGATTCTGTGTTGGGCTCTTTCGTCTTCTTCCTTTACAATCTCTTGATAACTCCATCACCTTCCAAGGATTTAAGAACATGAATAATTCACAGATACACATATCCAGCTTCAGTCTCCTAACAATTATTTTTGTGCAAACTACCACCATCACTCCAATCTCTCAAATTAATAATCCAAGCATATTATCAATGCCTCACTTTCTCTCACCCTATTTATTCAATAAGTTGTCAAATCTTGCCCTTTTATCCACAAAACACCTCTCACTGGACCTCTTCTTTTCACTGCCTCAGATAGATTCTAGTTAGTTATAATTTCTTCTTGCCTAAATTGTGGCATTAAACTCCTGATTAGACTCTAGGTCTTTCAACTTTCATTTCTGTTGTTCATTCTACACACCCTGCTGTCAAAATGATTTTCCTTAAGCATAGATGTGATCAAAGTCCTTCCCTACTCAGCTCCAATGGTTCTCTTTTGCCTCTAATATAAAAAATAAACTCCATTTTAAAAGATGTTAAAGCTGTATAAACTATCCTTGCATCCTCAATGAACATGATTCTTCCTCCTTCACTGTGATCCAGCCAAACTGACCTGTTTCTCACAAATAACACCCTAGTTCCTGTCTCCATACTTTTGCATTGACTGTCCCCAATGCAATATTTCTTTCTTCAAGATACATTGCAAATACCACCTTCTATAAGTGAAGCCTTTTCTGAATTCTTCAATTGCTATTGCCTTCCCTCTCAAATTATTTTGCACTGAGAGTAGCATGAACAGAAATTTATGCTATGTTTATTGATCAGGAGGGAAAAAAAGGCATCCCCATTAAGATCCCTAAAGGTTCATTTCTAACAAGGTATTTCTCATGTATATATTAGTATTATATAAAATTCTTTAGTAGATGGCAATCACAGGGATAATTTTATTCATTCACCTTCTGATTATCAGTATGAAGTGAGACATAAACAGGGAGCTTGTGGAGAATATTATGTTCAAAGTCCAAAAAGAAGAGAATGCTTGGAGATAGCAAAAATCTTTTATTTCTTGAGGGAAAAAAATTGTAATTTCTTTTTTGTTAATACTTAAATGTTCATTTTTTGTCATTACTATGAGCAATATATTTTTTAACAATATAATCTTGGTTTCTGTTGTTATCTAAAAAAGAAACTGTTTTGAGGACTCATTATCTTAGATTCTGCTAGCCTGTAAAACAAATTTATTAGTTGAATTTATTTTTTGTCAAGTTCCTTGGATTTCCCAATCACAAATGGTTTTTCACACTAATTTTGACATGTCTTATTAACATAGGACACATTTCTAAAACTATTTTACAAAGTAATAAAATTGGACAACCTTGTTTTGTACCTATTTACAATTCCCATTATAGGCTTCTACTATTTTCCATTGCACATGTAGTAAGCTCAGAAGAGTGTTTCTATCATGCTAAGGATGTGCCCCTATGCTGTCACTTGGAACTTAGCAATTTTAAATTGATCTAAATAACTTCTCACCATAATCAGTATATGGTGGGAAGAGAAACATAATAAGTATTATATATAGCACCCCAGGGTGATTTACACAACTCTGCATTGTGTCTACCTAGTAAAGGGGAAAGAGAGGAGGGAAAAGAGATAGATGGGTATGAGTGGTATCATAGAGAAGAAAAAACAAAAAGGGGGAACAGTCCTAGAAAGTGGAATAATACTCATCTTAACCAAAAGAGGAATCTATTGAAGCAGGTAATGTGAGCTCCAGGATGGAACAAAATGGATCCGGGGAGGGGGGGGGGGGGGAAAGGGGGAGAAGGAAGAGTATATTCTATGTAGAGTGGCAAAACACTGAAGAATCATTCTGCTAATATGGAAATATAGATACTAAGGCAGTAGCAAGAGAAACTTGAGCCAGAAAAAATATTGCTTGTGTTGCCTTAGTCCATTAAACTGTAATTCTTTGAGAAGAGGGATTAATTAATTTATTCATTTTTGACTTAAAAAAAATATCCTTAGTTTTTAGCCCAGTTTCTGGAAGATACTAAGGACTTAGCAAATTCTTGATGACTGGGGTGAAAAAAGGTCATCTAATTTGCCCTCCTCACTTTACTGAGGAATTAACTGAGGCACATATGAAGTTGTCCAAGATCACATACATTAAGTACCACAGTTGAGCCAGAAAAAATATTGCTTGTGTTGCCTTAGTCCATTAAACTGTAATTCTTTGAGAAGAAGGATTAATTAATTTATTCATTTTTGACTTAAAAAAAATATCCTTAGTTTTTAGCCCAGTTTCTGGAAGATACTGAGGACTTAGCAAATTCTTGATGACTGGGGTGAAAAAAGGTCATCTAATTTGCCCTCCTCACTTTACTGAGGAGTTAACTGAGGCACATATGAAGTTGTCCAAGATCACATACATTAAGTACCACAGTTCTCATTTAAACAAGAGTTCTCTCAACTCTAGTCTCACCATTTTCCCACTATACCATGTCACCATTTTAAAATGGTCCCTCTGTTGATTATCTCCAATTTATATTGTATATATCGTCTTTGTGCATAGTTGTTTGTACGTTGTTTCCTCATTAGACTACTTGGGAGAGCATTTTTGGGCATTATTGGTATCCCTAGACTTAAGCACAGTACCTGGAACATGGTAAAGATTATTGACAGATTGACTCATTTAATTGCTGAACTGAATAGCAACAAAAAATTCCTTAAAATGCAAAAATTGCTAGCAATTATTACTTTTATAAGAAGGACAAATGAAAATGCTTTCTTAAACATCAACTGAGATGGGCAAGAAGGCATCTTCAAGATAACATATACAAAGCTAAATTTAATCTCTTCTAAACTCAATAGTTCTCTAAACTTCCCTATTTTTGTTGGGAGTACCATTTTCCTAATCATCCTTATTTCTATCCCTGTCCTTCACCCCTCATATACAATCAACAGCTAAGTCATTTCAATTCTACTACCACAGCATTTCTCACATTTATTCCCTTCTTTTTATTCACATGGTTTCTATCCTTCTTTAGAACTTTATTATCTTTCACTTGGATTATATCGAGGCTACTATTTGAAGGCTTTTAGTATTTCCCCTTTTCAATCTATCTTTCACATAGCTGCCAAAATAATCTTCCTAAAGCATAAATCTCAATGTGTTGCTCTCCTGATCAAGAAAATTCAGTGGCTCCCTATTGCCTCTAGGGAAAAATAAGACTCCTTAGCTCTGTATTTAAATCCATCACAATCTAGATCCAGGCATTTCTAGCTTTATTGTAAATTACTCCCCTTAACACACTTATCATTCCAACCAAACTGGCCTACTTGCTCGTTTCCTGTATATGACAGACTGCTGTCTTTCAAGCCTGAAATGCGATTCCTCCTCTCTCTTCCACATCTCAGAAACCACAATCTCCTTCAAGCTCAGTTCATGTGCCATCTCCAACTGGAAGCCTTTCTTTACCCTCTTAGATGTTGGGATCTGCTGCTTCAACTCCAATTATTTAGAACCTAATTTTTTTTATTTTACATTGAACCTTCTCAAAGGAATGGAGAGAGAGAAGTATTGTGATTTCTCTTTACAGTCCCAGACTTAGCAAAATGTACTGAACAAAGATTATTTAATAAATACAAGAAGGATTATATTAAGGCAGGAATATGTTATACAAGTAGGGCTTCAAGAAATAATTAAAGGGGCATAATTAATAATCCTTGGTTTCAAAAGGAGCTGAATATTTATCTAGTGAAAATAAAGGGATCTTTGCTGAAATAAAAATAAACTGTTCTACTTCAAATCACTAATTTTTAAAATAACAGCTAATTTCTTTGCACTACTCTTTAAAACTGTATTAATGCTCTTGAAAATAGTGGCTTTAGAAGTGTTTCAAATATGCATTTGGGAAAATTCTAAAGAAATACAAAATTATCATCATTATCATTATATTACCAAAATGTCAATGATAGAAATAAAACACTGAATTGATTAAAGCACAAAGGAAATTTCAGAAGGCAATACTTCCCTTCATGGGTAAGGAAGGTTCTAAACGTCAAAATGACAACCACATACTCCCCCAAATAACAAAAAGTATTTCCCTAGCATAATCTTAATTTTTTTTTTCAAAACTAAAGATAAGACACTTTACACAACTGAAAATACAAACCACATGAGAAATTCTTATCTTGTTTTCATCCTAACTCTAGTTCTGTACTACACAGATGTGTTCCAGGGGTTCTTGGATCCTTATGGAAGCGGGGCAATATGGAACCCTTCTCAGAATAATTAAATGTATAAAATGAATTATAAAGGAAAGCAAATATATTGAAAGAGTTCTATTTTAAAAGGCAAACGAATCAAGTTCACGATCCCAAGGTAAGGATCCTTTAACATATAATTTGCTATTAATAACTAATGGACTGCCTATATTCAAAGAAAGGACCAAATTGTATAAGAGATATTGTACAAAAAGCAGAGAAAACATCAAGTAGCCTAAGCACGGATCTTGTCCATAGAGCTCTCCATCTAAGCGCCTTTGGGAACAGTTCTTATTTTAGTTGCAGGGAAGCAACTACCATTTCACGGACATGCAAAACTTGGACTCCGCGATCCCCCTTCAGGAGACTGGAATAATGAGGTCTCTGGGACGGATTCCAGGAGAATCCCAGGACTTTGGGAAGTTCAAGGAGGTTCCGAAGGTTCTTCAGGCCAAATCGGGGCTGCAGGCGCCCACCCGGAGTTTTTATTGGAAAAGAGGCGGGGTCGGAGCCCGGGTTGGAGGGGAAAGAAGGGGCGCGAGTGTCCCCGGGGTGCAGCTCCGGGAGCCCGGCGATCCGGGTGTCCTGATCCCGAAGGGAAGTCCCAGGTCAGGGGAGACACTAGCGGATCCCAAGGGCGATGCCGTCCTTCACCTAAAGGCAGCCCGGGGCCCACGCCCTGCAGGCCCGACTGACAGCGGTGACCCCATGCAGGAAAGCGAGCGGCTTTCTTCCGGCCTAACCCATGGGCTCGGGCGGGAGGCGGATGCGGGAGGGAAAGGCCGACTCACCTGATGCTGGGGCGGAATGGGGAGAGCCCGCCTGACTGACCACGACTCTTCTGTCTTCTTTGCTGCTCCGGCGCTTTCGGCCTCAGCGGCTCTAGCCGGTTCCTCGGTTTTCCCGATCACACAAAGAGGGATGGGCGTCGGCTACGGCCAGCGCCAAGGGACAAGTACCTTCGCTGGGACGCGTTTGCTCGTGGGACGGAAGGGCGGAGCCTTTTGGATCTCAAAAAAGTCTCAAATAAGCCACCTTTCTGATGCGGGGAGGAACTCGCCGCCAAGTTCGCAGCCTTCCGAAAGTCAGAGAAATCGCTCGGAATTTACACAACCTGGAAGGCAACCATCGCGCTGGGAGCAAGAGATTGCCTAGAGAACTACAATTCCCAGAATGACACGGAGGCCAAGTGCAATGAGTGGTGGATTCTGGGAGGTGTGGTCTTTTTTTTTTTTTTTTGGCCCCTTATATGCTGGAACTCGTAGTATGTACGGCAAGTCTTTGCGAAGTCATCTCTCCTTAAACTTTGTTTTTCGTTGTGCTCTTAAAGAGAAATGAATAACATTTTCCAGCACTTCTTGCGGACGTGCCCTTGTATTTTTTTCCCCTATGGAGTTTGCTACAAACAGAAAAGCAAGTTTAGTAGATAGAAAACTGGCCCTCAAGCCGGGAAGACCTGAGTTTAAGCGTTCCCCCTAACACACTAGTTTTGTGTATCTATCTCCGGACAAATTGTTCTGGGAAACTGAGGGTCACTGTTTTGTCTGATAGGCTCCTTTGGCAGTGCAGTGAAGACCCCTTCTCAGAATGATGTTTTTGCTAATTAAGTTAGAAATTATTGACAATAAAGAGGTGATTTTTTTTTCTCCTTCCAAGTTCATGGACCTTGGAAATCACTACAATGGCTAGGCAGAGGATGAATTGAAATGGATGGAGAGACTTGAGGCAGGCAGATCCACCAACAGGTTATTGCAATAATCAAGGAATAAGTATAAGATCGTGCATTAGAGAGTGGAAAGGTTAGAGGAGAGAAAGGGGGCTATTTGAAAGATATTGCAAAGGTGAAATTGACAGACTGACTATTAGATATAGGGGATGAGAGATAGTGAGGAATCCAGAGAAGTGATGGTTTCTACGATGTGAGCTTGAGGGGACTGGAAGAGTGGTTTTGCCTTTTGCAATATTAGGGAAGGTGGGAGTAGGGAGATTTTTAGGGAGAAAGATAACAAATTCCATTTTGGACACATTGAGTTGAAGATGTCTTTTGTTGTTGTATGAGTTGTTTTTCATTCATGTCTGACTCTTCATGACCCCATTTGGAGTTTTTTTGGAAAGGATACTGGACTGGTTTCCCATTTCCTTCTTCACTTCATTTTACAGATGAGGAAACTGAGGCAAACAGGATTAAGTTATTTGCCCAGGGTCGTACAGCTAGCAAAGGTCTGAGATCAGATTTGAATTCAGGAAGTTGAGTCTTCCTGGCTCCATGCCAAGTGCTTTATCCACTATACTACCCAGCTGCCCCTATTAGTCGCTTACTGGATATCTAATTTGAGAAATCTGAAAGGCAGTTTTAGATGTGTGATTGAGATTTAACAGAGAGATTGGGGTAGAAAAGTTAGATTTGAGAATTATGAGTAAAGGGATGAGATTAAATCATCAAGGGAGAAAGAAGAGAAGAGGACCCAGGACAGAGCCCTGTGGGATACCTGTAGTTAGAGCACATGATCTGGAGGAGGATCTTGCAGAAGAGAAAGAGAAGCAGCTGTCCAGTAGGTAGTGACATGTATTACTATCTGTGTGACCTTGTCTAAGTCACTTAATGTTTCTAAACCTCAGTTCCTACCTATAAAATGAACATAGCAATAATATTTGCCTACTACCAATTTATTCTACCTTTTGGAGTTGCAAAAATAAAATGAGATGGGGTATAATGTGAGCTAAGTGAGAGCTACTGAGTGATTACTCTAATTTGCCAATAGAAGCATCTTTTTAAAAGTAATATTTTATTTTTTCCCACATGTAAAAAATTGTTTTAATTCATTTAAAATTTTTTTTAGTTCCAAATGCTCTCTCCTTCCCTTAGCTCCCCAAATTGATATAGATTATACATGTCCAGTCATGCAAAACTATATTAATCATGTTGTGAAAGAAGATACAGACCCAAAGGAAAAAAAGAAACAAAGAACTCAGAAAGTGAAAAGTAATATGCTTCAATCTAGATTCACACTCCATCAGTTCTTTCTCTGGAGTTGGATAGCATTTTTCATCATGAGTCCTTTCAAATTGTCTTGCATAATTGTATTGCTGAAAATAACTAAGTCATTCATAGCTGTTCAATATTGCTTTTTCTATGTACAATGTTCTGGTTCTGTTCACTTCACTTTGCATCAATTCTCATAAGTCATTCCAGGTTTTTCTGAAATCATTCTATCCAACATGTCTCATTGTGTAGTAATATTCCTTTACAATGAATCATAGGCCAAAACTTGTCCAGCCATTCCTCAATTGATGTTCAGCCTCTCAATTTCTGATTCTTTGCTACCACAAAAAAAGAGCTGC
Source organism: Antechinus flavipes (assembly GCF_016432865.1). Classification (NCBI taxonomy): domain Eukaryota; kingdom Metazoa; phylum Chordata; class Mammalia; order Dasyuromorphia; family Dasyuridae; genus Antechinus; species Antechinus flavipes. The sequence goes on from NC_067400.1 coordinate 419,875,668, forward strand.
TATAAATATTTTTGTATAACTAGATCCTTTTGTCTCTCCTCCCTCTTTCTCTCCCCATCCCCATACTCTTATAGGGATATGTATCTAATAGGAACATTTTTGAAATGGTTGCCCATGAGGTCCAGGTTGGTTGACTAGGATTAGAGGAATAGAAAGAATTGTAGAGATCACTTAGTTCAAGCTCCTTGTTTTATAAATATGAAAGTTGAGGTCTAGAGAGATTATGTGACTCATTCATAGTTACCCAGGAAGCAATTGATAAGAATTGGGACTAAAATCCTAGAACTTTGACTCTGAATCTAGTGCCCTTGCCATTATACCTTGACCATTGAGAAGAAACCTCTTTGTGACTCACTTTCGACTAAAGCAATCAATCAATAAACATTTATTAAGTGCCTACTGTGTGCCAGGCACTATGCTAAATGTATAGACTTAAAGATTCGGGAGAAACTTCAATTTGACTAGCTATATGACAAAGTCTCATAAACCTATCAAACCCCAAATTTCCTCATCTATAGAAAATGAGAATAAAAATAATACTATAATGGCCACCTGCCTTTACAGAAGTTTTGTGGGGAAAAAAAGAATTTTTACATGGATAAAATGAACTAATATACATAAAATGTCTTGCAAAACTTGAGGTATTAAATGTTATTACTGAAGAAGACAGTGTGACATTGTAGAAAGAATTTGGAATCAAGAGACCTGAGTTTGAATGCTCCTTACACATAGACTAGTTATGAGGGATAAGTCATTAAATATTTAACACACAGGAGTAAGCTGTTTAACAGTTCAGAGTCTTAGTTTCTTCATCTGTAAAATGGAGATAATATAATATACTACCTATACTTCAGAAACTTAAGTGCTAAATGAATAGATGTTTATTAGCTATAAAATATTTAATTCATCCTTTATTAAGCACCATTTATGTACAAGGCAATGTGCTATATGCTGGGGATACAAACATAAAATAAATCAGTTCCTGCCCTCAAGGAACTTACATTCTACTGGGGAATATGAGATGATTCTATATCTTGAGTGTCCAAAATGAGACCTAGTGGAAAGATACAGTTTGACTATACATCTTTCAGATTGACTAAGATGAGGGGAAAGAATCCACTGAATTGTGAATGCGGCCAACCATTCTGAAGAAAAAGGTATGCATAGTTTGATTATCCATTGGGCATAGTTCCAAATTGCTCTCCATAATGGTTGGAGCCATTCACATTTCACATTCTGGAGAATAATTTGGAACTATGCCCAATGGGTAATCAAACTGTGCATACCCTTTGACCCAGCAGTGTTTCTACTGGGCTTATATCCCATAGAGATCTTAAAGGAGGGAAAGGGACCCACATGTGCAAAAATGTTTGTGGCAGCCCTCTTTGTAGTGGCCAGAAACTGGATAATGAATGAATGTCCATCAATTGGAGAAGGGCTGAGTAAATTATGATATATGTATGTTATAGAATATTATTGTTCTGTAAGAAATGACCAGCAGGATGATTTTAGAAAGGTCTGGAGAGACTTACATGAACTGATGCTGAGTGAAATGAGTAGAACCAGGAGATCATTATACACTGCAACAACAAGACTATATAATGATAAATTCTGATGGACATGGCTCTCTTCAACAATGAGATGATTCAAACCAGTTCCAATTGTTCAGTAATGAAGAGAGCCATCTACATTCAGAGAGAGGACTTTGGGAACTAAGTGCGGATCATAACGTAGCATTTTCACTCTTTCTGTTGCTTGCATTTTTGTTTTCCTTCTCAGATTTTTTTTTACTTTCTAGATCCGATTTTTCTTGTGCAGCAAGATAAATATGTATACATATATTGGATTTAACATATATTTTAATATATAATAACATATAACATTTAACACAGGTGGTGGGGGGAAGGAGGGGAAAATTTGGAACAGAAGATTTTGCAAGGGTTAATGTTGAAAAAATTACCCATGCATATGTTTTGTTTTAAAAAAAAAAAAAAAGCTATAATAAAAAAAGAGAAATACAATTAGTCAACAAGAATTTATTAATCATTTTTATGTTCTAGGCACTGAATAGAGAAAGACAAAAAACATGATCCCTACCAGTTCATCTGACCTCAGAGTATAGCTTCTCCAACATTTTCAGCAAAAATTTAGCTAATTTAGCTAATTATTTAATATATATGAAATAGTAGGCCATAGGATTTAATCTATCTGTCTGCTCACTTCTATTATGGATAGATGGTCAAAGGATATGAACAGACAATTTTCAGATGATGAAATTGAAATTATTTCTACTAACATGAAAGGGTGTTCCAAATCATTATTAAACTGAGAAATGCAAATTAAGACAACTCTGAGATACCACTACACACCTGTCAGATTGGCTAAGATGACAGGAAAAAATAATGATGTATGTTGGAGGGGATGTGGGAAAACTGGGACACTGATGCATTGTTGGTGGCATTATGAATGAATCCAACCATTCTGGAGAGCGATCTGGAATTATGCCCAAAAAGTTATCAAACTGTGTATACCCTTTGATCCAGCAGTGCTACTACTGGGCTTATATCCCAGAGACATACTAAAGAAGGGAAAGGGACCTGTATGTGCCAAAATGTTTGTGGCAGCCCTTTTTGTAATGGCTAGAAACTGGAAATTGAATGGATGCCCATCAATTGGAGAATGGCTGGGTAAATTGTGGTATATGAATGTTATGGAATATTATTGTTCTGTGAAAAATGACCAGCAGGATGAATACAGAGAGGCTTGGAGAGACCTACATGAACTAATGCTGAGTGAAATGAGCAGAACCAGGAGATCATTATACACTTCAACAACAATACTGTATGAGGATGTAGTCTGATGGAAGTGGATGTCTTCGACAAAGAAAAGATCTAATTCAGTTCCAATTGATTAATGATGGACAGAATCAGGTACACCTAGAGAAGGAACATTGGGAAATGAATGTGGACTACTTTCATTTTTGTTTTTCTTACCAGGTTATTTATACCTTCTGAATCCAATTCTCCCTGTGCAACAAGAGAACTGCAAACATATATTGTATCTAGGATATACTATAACATATTTAACATGTATAAGACTGCCTGACATCTAGGGGAGGGGTAGAGGAAGAGAACGGAAAAGTCGGAGCAGAAGTGAATGCAAGGGATAATGTTGTAAAAAAAAAAATTACCCATGCATATGTTCTGTCAATAAAAAGTTATAATAAAAAGATACCTTTGGTTATTATTATTCCAGCCATCAAGATTATCATTCTAAATTTTCCAAGGCTTGATAAAGAATCATCTTAAGTGTGGATTCTCAAAATGGTTTCTTATCTCTTCCTGCTGTGATACTCTAATCCCAGAAAAGGATGGCAGGAGATCTATGGAAATGCATGTGGCTAAATTTGTTAGACCAATTAATTTCATTTTATTTACCCGAAATGCCTAACTTGTTGATTCAGTATGCAAGTTTATAGGGGAAAAATATAAATTCTTATTCTGAGTCAAAGGGTTTGGCTCTTATATGGAAAAAACCCTATAGCAGTGTCAGTGAGTCATGAGCCATCTGATAATTATGTTCTCAGCATTCCTCTTCAGCCTTTACTTATAAATCCACAAGATTTAGGGATGGATAGAATCTTAGAGATCTCTTGTCCAACCCTCTCATTTTATAGATGAAGAAAACTGAGGCCAAGAAAAGAGAAATGACATCCTTAATACATTCACTGCTATAATAAATAGCAGAGCTGAGATTTGAGCTCAAGCATTCTGATCTAAAATTCAGTGCTCATTCTATTGTATTATGTCGTATTGTTTGTCCATCATTCTCAAAGACAACCATGTGCATATCTTGCTGTTGAGATTATATATATTAAAATAAAAAAACTTCAGATGCTCTTAACCGTCTTGTCAAATAAGATCATGAACCTCACAGAAATCATTCCTGGATTAGATTGTTTTAAAGTGTTATATATGTCTGTGACTTTTTTTTCTCATATTTAGACATGAATATCACACTATTCTGTACCTAGGAATAGGGGCATGCTCATTTTTTTTATAGTTTTACATCTCCAATATGATCAGGAAAAGAGATAGACTATTTACATAACAAAAATGAAGGGGAAAAAAGATTGAGAGTCATAAAAAAGTATAAGAAGTAGAGGAAAGCTTCTGACTCATTGGGTAGACTCTTAGTGAAAGATTTATAGATGCATACAAGCAAGAATCCCGTGGGATGAAAAGATGTACAGACAGATTTCAATCTGCTTGAAGAAATCATGGCTGCAGTAAAAGTATCAAATAAGAACTCCTTCTAAATCATATTGTCTTATTTTTTAATCCAACTTCTATTTCATCTTCAGAGAGTGAAATATATCAAGCACCTTCTCTTCATGGATACATATGAATATGTATGAAGTAGTGAGCCAATAAATGTTTAATAACCAGCTTTCTGAGAAAAAAATGTATGCATGATAACTTTAATATTGAATCTACATTATTATCATTTTTCTCTATTACTTTCTTAAATTTAGACAATAAATGAAACAATAAATTAAGCCCTGATGGGTAACATTTTCTAATTTCCAAGGTGCAGATGCTCACCTGGAAAATTTAACAATTGAATCTCTAGGGCCAGTTGGAGCTGGTTCCAGAACACCCTTGCATATATGTGCAGTTTTTGCCAACTTTGAGAACTATTTTAACTTTCCCATTTCCCACCCTCATTCAGGGAAACTCCTCAAAGAACATTGTGCACTCAGTGAAGTATATGTGAACTGACCAGCAAATCTCTTCTCATAATCTAGCAGTATTATTTTTCTCTTATCCTTATTATTGTTCTGGTCTGTATTTTTTCCCTTTGGAGTGTTTACTGTACTGTTAACTTAATATAGGTTTTTTTCCCCCATTATTTCCTCTACTTGTCTTGATGCACATATTTTCTCTCTTAGTGTCAAAATAAGGTGATGGTGAATTATGAGCCCCTTCTGAGCTCAGCATACTTTTGTAATCTTGTAACCTTTGGCATGAAACACATATACTAGTGAATGATGGAGCACTTAAGAGTGATTCACCACTGAGCATTACAGAAAATAGGCTGACGAGTTCAAAAATTCAAGGCAAGTTTCTTGTACTCAGCATGGTGTATATACTGTGCTATCACTTTTTTTCCCTATTATGTGGTTAAGAAGAGAGGAGATAATGATGGTTTCTTAAAGTTACCTATAATGCACTCAAAACTCTGTTAGGTGTAATGGTTTTAAAAGGTAGAATGAAAACACAGCTAGGAGATCAACACAAAAAGAATCATTTTCAGATAGAGCTAGTAAGGTATGTTCTCTTCTGGATACATACATGAAGTTCCCATTAACTATAATGGGAATTATATGTGTGCATCAAGGGAGCATGTCCATTCACCCTTCCCTTTCCCAAAAGTGTTATAGGAAAATACTGTTCCTTTTTCAGATTTTCTTCTATTGGTAGTTGGGCTATACTTAGAAAGTAAGATCATGGAAAGATAATGTGCCATTTAAAAAGTTATCGTTTTGTGTTTTTCCATTTTAGCTTTCTGATGAGGAGCACACATTAGTGAATGAATAGATATAGGACAAAATGGCATGCAGTCCAATACAACCCAGAGTAATCCATTTTCTGTTTGGAGGCATCAAAGTCATAATATTTCTCTTAGATAAAAATCATATTAGTTGAGATTTCAAAATTAGTATAAAAATAAATTGATAGATGCATAGAAAATATTGCTGGATATAGTGGGGAAAGTTGGATATTCAGGGATCTCTCCAGCCACACATTTAAAAATAATAACATTTGAATCCATAAATCTTGGTTATTTGCAGGAGGTAATTTTTAAAAACGAAGCATGTGCAAGCATGTGTGTGTTGGCAAAAGGTGAAGGATCAAACAGTCCAATCTAACTCATTTTGGAAAGAGAAGGGGGAGGAGGCACAAATATTTATTAAGCACTTACTATATTCCAGATACTATGCTAATTTTATTATTGTTGAGTAGTTTTTAGTCATGTCTGATTCTTCATGACCCCATTTGGGGTTTTCTTGGCAGAGATACCATTTTGTTTACCATTTTGTCCTCCATCTAATTTTACAGATGAAAAAACTGAGGCAAACAGGGTTAAGTGACTTTCCCAGAGCCACACAACTAATAAGAATCTGAGGCTAGATTTGAACTCAGGGTCTTCCTGACTCCAGGTCCAATATTATATCACCTAGCTGCTCACTATGCTATACCTTACAAATATCTCCTTTGATCCTCAAAACAACTGGGGAAATAAGTCCTACGGTTATCCCCATTTTCCTTAAGTGAGAAAACTGAGGCAAACAAAATTAAGTGACTTATTTACAGGTAATGTGTCTTAAGATTGCATTTGAACTCAGATATTCCTGACTTCAGGGCCAACACCATTCTCTCTGCTACTTATTGCCTATTCTGCTACCTAATGGTAGTAAAAGGGAAAAAAAATGAGTATTTTACTTCATTTTACAGGTGAAATTGGATAAAAACCTATAGCCTGTTGAGAAGGATCAAAATTTGATAAATGACTTGTCATGATATAGGGAAGTGTTTGAATTCTTACCTGTGAATAGGAAAAAAATATCTAATTTACATTGGCCCTACATTATTGATAAGCTCAATTTGGTCATTGCTTATGGGGTGGTAGGAAAGGAACACAATGGTGAGTGTAGAACTAGAAAGCAAGTAGAGCATGGGATAATGGTCCAAACTGTAACGAAAAGGGCTCAAAGAGGCTGACGGTATAAAAAGAGAGGCAGCTGTCATCAAGGGCTGGCTAATATAGAAAATATCTTTTTAGTATTACTCATTTTAGGCAAACCTGCCAGAACATAAAATAAGAATGAGAACACCATAAGAGCTTAGTGGGATTATCAAAGTTTCAGTACCTTGGAGAGAGAGAGAGAGAGAGAGAGAGAGAGAGAGAGAGAGAGAGAGAGAGAGAGAGAGAGAGAGAGAGAGAGAGTGAGTTTTTCTTTTGGATCTAGACCCAAGTCAAGAAGTCTTCTGAACTTCTCTCTCTTCTGAAAAGAGTCTGCTTGAGGAATTCAGTAGAAGAATAAAATTTGGGGAAAGATAGAATCTGGATTCAAATTTAGTCTCTGTCATATACTTCTTTTGTCATTTTGATTAAGTCATCTTCTCTGGGCTTCAACTTCCTTATCTGTAAAATGAGAATTTTTGTACTGGATAGCTTCCAAGATGCTTTCCAGTTAGAATGCTATAGAATTGTAGGAGTAAGGTACTTGCCTAGAACAAACACTTGTTCCTGTAATTGAGAAGCTGAAGAAACAATTTCAATAGGCTGAAATGCAGCAGCCAGACCAGCCAAACCTGGTAAGGGAACTAATCCAGAGCTCTTATAAGAACTATAAACCTGGCATCATGAGCTTAGGAACAAGTAGATTGAATATACTGCTGATGGATAGGATAAAACTTTTAGAACTGCTCCATTTGGTGAAACAGTTTCCCCTTTTATCCATTACTGTAACTACCTTTCTCACCATGATATTCTGTCATAAATCCTCTCAAAATCACTGAGAAGGTGGGATAAAAGCAAAGGGAGAAAATGTTCCTATCTTCTTGCTGCTAAAGGAACTAGGAATATTAAGTCAAGGTGCAATGGCATAAATTTAGCCAGGCACCCCAGTCTATGGAGCTGTTTTAGGCCTTGACCACTGAATCCCACTGCCCAGGCCTACTGGTACAGTTCTATATATATGTATATATTAATTTATGTGTATGAATACACAAATGTATGTCTACATGTATATATATGTATATGTATATATATATATTCATATGCATGTTCAGTGATGTATTTGAATCAATGTTCATATATTTGTATACAAATATATATGCACAAGCACTGTGCTAGTGAGGCGTTTAGTAAACTCAAGAGACAATTTAATTTAGATAATTTTATAATTTTATTAATAATACCAGAATTTTAATAAAAATGCCGTCTCTTTTAGGTTAGGTCAAAGACAGTCATTGTGTCAGGATCACAGTTTATAGGTCCATTGAAAAGAAGAGTGTTTTGAGGGTAGTAATCAACTCCAGCTGGTTAACAATTAATGAGAAATTGAATCTTATAAGATTACAAAGATTACCAAAAAATAAGATTACCAAAATCTTACAAAGATTTGAACCTATTCAAACTGATTTTATGTCATTTACTTCTAAGATGGCCCTAATCTAAGACAATCTAGTCAAAGAATTTATCCCCACCTAAACCTACTTCCCCACGTAGGTGGAGTCTCTTAGAAATTATCAGTGATGTTTTTCAAAAGACTGAATTTTAAACCAGGACTTTAGAAAAGAGAATTTTGGATTTCTCCAAATCATTGGTTATTAATAATCATTTCTCTCACTAAGCACTTACATTTTAAAGACAAAAATATAATGGCTCCTTTTCTCAAGGAGCTTATATGTATGTGTGTGCCTACAGGACATATATATGTATATATATTTATATTCATGGATATGTAGTATGTAACAAAATAATAATAGGATTTGCATGGAACTTTAAGACTTATTGAGTACTATATATATATATATATATATATATATATATATATATATATACATGTCACCTCATTTCATCCTTAATAAAAATAAATTAAATCCTTAATAAATAAATAAGTTAATAGATATAGTAATGGTGAGTAATAAATTATTTATTGATTTAATTAATTTGATAAAATATTACAATGTGTTGGAATCTTTACAAACTGCTAACTCATTAGAGTTGATAGATTATTGATCTGAAGAAAATCACTATAACAATAAATAATAATGAATTTTTATTAAAAACTAAATTAAAAAATTTTTAAATAACTTTTTATTGATAGAACGCATGCCAGGGTAATTTTTTACAGCATTATCCCTTGCATTCACTTCTGTTCCGATTTTTCCTCTCCCTCCCTCCACCCCTTCCCCAAGATGGCAAGCAGTCCTTTACATGTTGAATGGGTTGCAGAATTATATTTTTTTTTAAGGAAGAAGCTATATAGGTGCTATCATCATTTTCTGAATAGGGAAACTAAGGTTCATATGACTTGTCTAACTGATGATGCAACTCATAAGTATCCAAGACAATACAAAAACCAAATGTCTCCAGGATTTAAGTCCTGGGCCCTTGATACTCTACCATGAAGTTCTCTGGTTTTTAGATAGCTATGTAATCTTGAGGGAATTCTATTAACCTCTCTGGGCTTCAGTTCCCTAAGGTATAAAAAGAGAATGTTGAACTATGGTATTATCTTTCTCCAAATAGAAGCCTTACTTCCCACCTCTCTTCCCCATCTGTTTTATATAAACCCTAAGGTAGCCCATAATAGATATTTTCAGAGCATGACAATGTGACAAAGATCATTAATCTTTATTAAAGTACCATTTTTTTTGCAAAGTACCCTTAAATCATAAATCATAAATCTAATCATAAATTATTTTCAATTGTTTGAGTACTTTCAGTAAAAATAATGACTGGATGAAAGATTCTTCCTTTCAGAATCTTGATCCCTATCTGAGAGGATTCAGAAAATCCCCTGTAACTTATTGTAATTCAAAAATGAAATTTTTGTGAAAAATAGAAAAGATATTGGACTTGCAACTAGAAAGCCTGGATTCAAATCTTGTCTTGCCTATTAACTTTTGGTGTGAGCTTCAATAAGTCACATGAGCTCTATGGGCCTCAGTTTCTTCTTCTATAAAAGAAGAAATTTGGACAAAATGATTTTAAACTTTCTGCCACTCTCAGATGATTTTATCATTCCACAAACATTTATAACTCACTTTTCTTTTAACAAGTTCAATAGTTCCAATTATGTGTATTAGCTCATCTAATAGGTTTTAATTATTCATTTTTCTTCTTTAAAAAAGCATTGTAATCAGACCTAATTTCAATGTCTTCTGAATTCTCTGGCTGAATTTTAATGCTCAGGCTTCTAGCTACAACTCTTATTGATAGTGAAGAATTATTGACAGTTGGTATTGATATATTCACTTAAGAAACCTATAAGTGGTCTGAAGAACATTATGCATCTTCCTTTCCTTGTGTCTATAAATATAGTTTCTTGTTGACCTCATTGGGAGATTCTTGGTACTAAAACCAAGAGAATGAACTGATAAAATATTATTTAGATTCAAAGAAGAAATTACAGTTATAGTTTCTATTTTATTTACAAAGCTCTTTATCACAGCAACCCTGTAGACAGTGAAAGTATTTACAGATGAGGGATAAGGTTCAAAAAAGTAACATGACTAGCACTGTTGGAGTTTGAGCATAAGTTTCCTGAGTACAAGTACTCTTTTTACTTTACTGTGCTGCCTCTCCAAGAAATTGAGTTTCTTGATGCCATTTTATGAGAAGAATTTAGTTAGAAAGGTTCTATGCTATAGATGAAGCATTGGGCCAGGGAGCAAAATATCTTTTTCCTTGTTCTGGTCCTGCCATTTTTTAGCCATGTGATCTTTATTTGATATCTCTGAACCTCTGTTTCCTCTTCCATAAAATAAGGAGAATAATAAGAGTTGTACTGTCTATCTCAAAGGATTGTTGTGAGGAGCAAATGAGACAACAATATGGAAATGCTTCATAAACTTTAAAATATTATTTATATATAAATTAGTTATTAGGCTACCCTATAGGCCTGTTGTGGAATGGTTGAAGTATACCATGAATCCAATATAATATTGGGGTTGAGTATAGGCTACCAAGCTATTGCACTTCAGTTGATACTATTACCAATGACAGGTAAGGATCATGGAATGGACAATTATTGAAACTGGAAAGGGCCATCTGAATTCAAAAGCTATCTCCATAAAAAATACAAGGAAAGGGCTTTTATTGGTACTGACATTAAAGAGATAGCAGGGAGGTGAAAAGATTTGCTTTTTCAGTACCCAGTGCTAATTTAGCTGAGCCTCATAAAAGATATGAATGGACAGTTTTGCCACAAGGAATAAAAAATAACCCTAATATGTGTCGAATGTATGTTGTTGCTTCTCTTACTCCAATAAGAAAAGCATTTCCAAAAGTTATGTTGTTACATTACATGGATGATATCTTGGGGTGTGCACCTGAGGAGCAAATGTTAGAAGCATGTCTACAAAAGACCATAGAAACACTAAGGAACTAAAAATTGCATATAGCTCCAGAAAAAATTCAAAGACATACTCCTTTTCAATATTTAGGATATGAAGTATACCCTAAAGTGCTTACAGTACAAAAACTGTCCTTAAGAACAGCGAAGCTAAAAAAAAAAAAAAAAAAAAAAAAAAGAACAGAGAAGCTAAACACCTTAAATGATTTTCAGAAGTTGATAGGAGATAGCCAATGGATGTGTCCAGTGTTAGGCTTAACTACCTATCAATTACAACCATTTTATGACATTTTAAGGGGAGACACTGCTTTAAACTCACCACGTCAGCTTATAAAAGAAGCTCAAGAGGCTTTGAGAAAAGTTGAACTGGCTTTATCCAATGTGGTTGAAAGAGTCACTCAAAAACCCTTGGAAATATCAGTTTTTCCTACACAAGAGGCACCCACAGCAATCCTTCATTAAGGAGATAGTGTGATAGAGTGGGTGAACCTCCCAGCACAACCAGAACAAAACCTTATTCCTTACCCAGTGCTTATGGCTTGAATTTTATTAAAGGCCATTAAGCAAGAAGTACAATTATCTGGGATAAGACCTGATAAGATATACACCTTTTATATCAAAGCACAAATTAATGTATGCTGTGAAATCATCCCAGAGTGGCAAATTTTATTGGCCACAGCTCCAAATTTTACACATGGGTCTCCATTAAAGATAATCCAACTATTACATAATTGGCAATGTATTTTTGAAGAAAAGGTTTCTAAGGTTACTCTTAAAGGACCAACTATCTTTACAGATGTATCTAAACATAACATTTGTGCTGTATACTCTCATGACTTAACTATAAAGAGAGTAGTCAGAACTCCTTTTCAGTCCACTCAGCAGAATGAATTGTATGTAATCATGCTAGCTCTTACTTATTATCTAGGAAATGTAACCATAATATCTGATTCAGCTTGTTCAATAGGTGTGATACAAAGAATTGCCACAGCCCAAATAAAATTTGTAGCTTCTAATATATATATCATCTCTTTAAGGAATTTCAAGAGCAAGTGAGAAAGCATCCAGGTAAGATTTATATCTTGCATGTCCACTCTCATAGTAGACTTCCAAGTCTTATTTTTCATGGAAATTCAAAGGCAGATCTCCTTCTAATCATGTTGGCCAATATTCCTTTAGGGAAGGGCAAGTAGAATGATGAACTCAATGGAAATCACAAAATACCTCAGATGTACGAAAAGGAAAGGTCAAATGTGAGTTGCAAGCATTAAATAAAATTTATATTCACCTATATTCAAGGCTTAAGAAGCCCAAACTATATATATTCAATAAAAAGTTAAAGTTAGAATATGCATATGTAGGTTTATGTATTTGTACCAATCACCATTTTGAATGCCATTATGGATCAGATGAATATTAAAGGTTAAGGAGTTGGAGGGATGAGAAAAAGGCAACAACTTTGTCTATGGTCCAGTTCCTCTCCTAGAAAAGATACCTGAGATTGGAACTGAGACAATAAATATCACCTTTTTTGCATGCTATCCATTTCTAGGTATATATTCTTACCTATAAAATGAGAGGGCTTGACTAGATTATCTCTAAGGTCCTCAAATATGATACTGTGTTGACCTGCTGGTGGAGGAGGGCCTTGTAGGCCCTTGTAGGTTATGGTCCAAGACCATATATCTTATATATACTATCCTGTAAACAATTGCCAGATTAATTTTTCCAAGGCATTTTTAAATGTCAACAGTTTGCTAGAAAACTAATGATACTCCATTACCTAGAAAACTAATGACACTCTATTACCTACCAAATAAAATTTAAACTCCTGATTTAGCAGTCAAGGATCTCCACAATTTAGCTCCAATATATCTTTCTAGCCTTATCTCAGCTTCATCGTTCCTTTCTACAGTCATACTGATTACATGATATTCCCTGAACATACTCTATGAGGAATGGGAGTGAGCAAGTCATGATATGCCAGGCAGAAGGAACAGTGGGAACAAAAGCACATGAGTAGGACCAAAGCTCATGACTTGAAACACAACACTACAGAGTAATATTTCAATACAACTGGAAATATATAATTTATTCATCCATTTTTTCAGTCATTAGGTGTTCACCTTTCTCCAAGTTCTTTACAACTACAAAATGTTGATATAAATATTTTTGAATACATAGGACATTTCCCTCATCCTTGGGGCCTAGACATGGCATTACTAAATCAGAAATTATATATAGATGAATGGTTTTGCTGATATAATTCCAAATTAAAAGATTTTTAGTATTGAAGGAGATATGGGAAAACTGAAATATTAATGTATTGTTGGTGGAGTGAACTAATCTAACCATTCTAGAGAGCAATTTGGAACTATGCCCAAAGTTCCATAAACCTATGCATACCCTTTGATCCAGTAGTGTCTCTATGGGGTCTGTATTCCAAAGCGATCATAAAAAAGGGAAAGGAAACCACATATGAAAAAAAAAATGTTTATAGCAACCCTTTTTGTAGTAGCAAGGAACTGGAAATTGAGTGAATGACCATCAGTTGGAAAATGGCTGAATACGTTATGGTATATGAAAGTTATGGTATTTTATTGTTCTATAAAAAAGACAAGCAGGCAGATTTCAGAAAAAGTCTGCAAAGACTTACATGAACTGATGCTAAATGAAGTGAGTAGAACCAAGAGAACATTGTACACAATAACAACAAGATTAGATGAGGATCAACTGTGATGAACTTGACTCTTTTCAACAATGAGGTAATTCAAGGTAATTCCAATAGACTTGTGATGGAAAGAGCCATCTGCGTCCAGAGAGAGAACTATGAAGACTGAAAATGGATCAAAACATAGTGTTATCGCCTTTTTGTTGTTGTTGTTGTTGTTGTTGTTGTTGTTGTTTAGTTTGCTGGTCTTTTTTTTCTCATGTTTTTTTCCTTGACATTTTAATCTGATTTTTCTTGTGCAGCATGACAATTATGGAAATATGTTTAAAAGAATCGCACATGTTTAACCTATATTGGGTTGCTTATTGTCCATGAAACAGGATGGGGAAGAGGGAGAGAGAAAAATTTGGAACCCAATTTGCAAGAGTAAATGTTGAAAACTATCTTTGCATATATTTGGAAAAATAAAAAGCTATTAAAATAAAATAAAAAACTAAAATGGAAATTAAAAAAAAAGAAAAACATTTAGGTGACAGAATGGATAGCCTAGAATCTGAAAGACCTGAGTTCAAATCCAGCCTCAGACACCAGACACTTGGGCAATTTGCTTAACTTCTATTTGCTTCAATTTCTTACTTCTAAAATGAGAATGATGATAGCCCCCACCTCCCAGGGTTGTTGTGAGAATTCAATTAGATAGTAATTGTAAAGTACTTAGTATAATTCCAAGTACATGATAAGTGCTATATAAATATTATTAATATTACTCTTATTATTAATTCAAGTGATTACTGTAATGTTTTTTCCCCTACTTTCTAACATTTCATAGTTTAAGTGGGGAGATAGCATCAAAAACATACATAAAAATACATACATACAAAACCTCCAGCATTTTAATATATGTAGCAGGTAGCTTTCCTAAATCTGTCAGTCTAACCAGTGATTCTCAAAGTATGGTCTAGAGAATCTTGGGGATCTCTGAAACTCTTTTAGAGGCTCTACAAATTCAAAAATAGTTTTTGTTTCCAATATGGTAAATGTCTATAAATATAATCCAGATAAACAAAAACCCTTTGGAGACATCTTCAATAATTTTTAATAGGATAAAGATACTAAAACAAAAGTTTGAGAACCTCTGGAACTGTCATTGTGCTGGACTGGAGGAAAAGTCCTACTCTTCACCTTTCCTGGAGGTGTGGCTTTCTTAGCCTGCCAATTCTTTGAGGGCAGATTTTTTTTTTTTTAATACTCCACCCTCTCCCTTACAAAAAATAGTGATTTACTGATGGCTTTGAAAATGAAAGTAAGATTATTTTCACTTTGTTTATTTATAGTCTTGGGGTTTCTTATCAGATCATATCTCCAACAGAATCTGGCCTCAGAGATTATTCTCTTTCTTCCTCGACTGCGCTATAATTTCAGTTTAATATATGTTTTGAGCTGAACAAATTGTGGCATATGAATGTAATGGAATATTATTGCACAATAAGAAATGATGAATAGGCAAATTTCAGAAAACCTGGAAAGACTTGTATGAACTGATGCAAAGTGAAATGAACAGAACCAGGAGGATATTATATATAATAATAGCAATACTTCCTTGCTGTGTGAGGCTGGGCAAGTCACTTAATCCCAATTGCCTCAGCAAAACAAAACAAAAAACAAACAAACAACAACAACTACAAAAAGCATTGTATGATGATCAACTATGAATGATTTAGCTCTTCTTAACAATACAATGATCTAAGAAATTACAAAGGATTCATAACGGAAAATGCTATCCACATTCATAGAAAGAACTGATGGACTTTGAATGCAGATTAAAACATATTGTTTTTATTTTCTTGTTTTTGTATTTTTTCCTTTTTGGTCTGCTTCTTTTTTTCATAACTGTGACTAATTTGGAAATGTTTTATATGATTATACATTTATAGCTTATATCAAATTGCTTATCATTTTAAGAAGAAGGGAGAAATAGGAGATAGAAAAATTTGGAAGTCAAAATGTTATAATAAAATAAGAACTAAAATTATCTTTATATATAATTGAAAAAATAAAATATCGCTAAAATAAAAATATCTTTTGACTCCCCTATGCCCTATCCCTCAACCAGTATGTATTGGCAAACGCAAATTGGGTTTTATGAAATTTCTGTATTTTAAATTTGCTTCCCTTCTGGATCTGTGCATCCTTCATTCCCAGTTTCTCCCTTAGTAACAAAATTTGCACAACTTAGGAAGGCCATCCAGATTTTAATAAAGTTATCATACAGAGACTGAGAATAATGCTTAAAGTGATATTGTTTGCAGAAACAGAAATTTTAAAAGTGATCATAAAAGTTATCACTGCAAGACAGGGAAGGGAAAACAGGAGTTAAATAACACGACTGACTTTCCCTCCATCCATTTCAATGTTAAGGATTGAGTAAATAGAGTGGGAATAAATAGAAGAGATAACAGGGGAGGGTATCTCAGTCCAGAAAAGCATAGGGGGAATTATTCAAGATAGTCTCACCAACAGCTCTTCTGGCATCTGGGATGGTCCATGGCAGGCTCTGAAATGTCTGTATGACTATCTGGGACTCACCTCAGTCAGTAGTATGAGTTGAAATAGCTGCCTCTTAGCTCACCCCACAAGGGCAAAGTGCAGCATATTGATTTCATCTAGGTTGCCATTATTGGTTACAGTCCTTTCTTATTCTTCATTCATCTGCCAAAGTTTTTAAACTTCAGGTTCTTCCTATCTGCTTCTATGTGTTTCATTTGCTTATTTTGTCTCGTCTTGTCCTCCAGACTTTATATCTAAAGGTTAGTGTCAGAGGTTCAAATCTGACCTCAGACACCTAACACTTTCCAGCTGTGTGATCCTAGACAAGTCACTTAACCCCCAATTGCCTCAAGGAAAAAAAAAAAAGACAACTGCTTAGGTACACTATTTTCTTTCAAGTCATGCCATTCTTCAAACAGGTGTCTTTTCATATGAGGTATGAGGTATATAGTCTATTTCTATTTATAATTTTTTTTCTCTTCAATGTGGTAATAGAGATGCTCATAAATCATTTCCCTAACATGTTAGCTTTATTTTTCTCTGAATTTAACCAGTCATTTCACATATCATCCAGGTAATTGTCAGAATCAACAAAGATTGTGTGGGACTAGCAGTCCAAGAGAAATACCTAGTCCCTCTGAATTTCCATTCACTTCACAATAATCATAGCATGTATCTCAACACCTCTAATTCTTTTCTTGGTATTCGTGTACATAAATGGTGGATCCTGTTCATTCTTTCTTAGACTCAGTGTTGTTTATCATGAAGAATGCAGTGTCATGAAGCTCTCTGAAATTCTAAAAGCTACCTTTTCAACAACCTGATTTGAACTGGAATTTTTTACACATTCATTAGCTTTATGATCAATAGCAATCACAAAGCTATTATCCTTGCACCATGCTTGAATCAATCAAGGTTAAGGTTAGCTCTAGTACTATATAAGAAAAAAATTCAGTCCACAAAAGGAGCAAGAATTCAGCTTGTTGGCTTACAGAATCATACAAAAGAAAGACAAATATTTATGAATATGCATAGTCCAATGCATCTTTCTTTCCAAAAGAAATTTCATTGTTCTCCATGTTCAAAAAATGTCTCAGTCTATATCCTGAGTCCATCACCTCTCTTTCAAGAGTTGCTTGATCATGATGAATCCTCTTGAATCGTGCTTATTTAATATGTTGATTAGAGTTTTGAAGTCTTTTGAAGTTATTTATCTTTACATTTTTTTGGTTATTATATAAACAGTGTTCATTATGATCACTTCACTTTTCATTAGTTCATATATCTTTTTCCCAGGTGTTTTTGAAGCCATCTCTTTCAACATTGTTTACAACACAAAAGTTTTTCATCACATTTATATATCATAATTTGTTTAGCTTAATCAATGGGTTTCTGGGTCTTAGCCTCCATAAAATGAGATGCTATAAATAAATTTGCATATATGAGCCCTTTCTTCTTTCTTTATTCTCTTTGGAATATAGACCTAGTAGTGGTATTGCAGGTCAAAAATTATGTGTGCATAGTTTAATAGCTTTTTGGAATTAGTTCCAAATTGCCCTCTAGAATACCTAAACAAGTTCAAAACTCCACCAACAGTGAATTAGTGTATCTGTTTTTACCATAGTCCTTCCAGCATTGGTCATTTTCCTTTATCAACCCTTGTTAACTTTGTGAGGTTGGACTCTGTGAGTAGCTTTAATTTGCATTTCTCTAATTATTAGTACAGCAAAGTTATCTCTCACCTCTAGTATGGGGCATCATAATGAAGCTCATGGCTCATAGGGAACCAATAAAATATTTCTCAAGCTTCTTCCCTTTCCCTACTTCTCCCAGGGAAACTAGGAGGAGAAATAGAAGGTTAGTTTCAGAAGCTTAGCCAATATTCTCTTTAAAGAGAGGGTAAATGTTGTGTTAGAATTATATCAATCTGATTCTGTAAAAATTGCTAGTCTAGGGGAAGAGGTTAGACTCCAAGTTTTACATCCAAGGCTTGATTTCTTCTCAACAAATACCAGTTCTGCAATCAACACACACATGGCAAATAACAAAGAAACCCATTTATCCAAGTCAATAGCAAAACAGAAATCAGGGAAACTATACAAAAGAGAATATATACCAGACATTACAAAGTAAAGGAGTTCTGTTGGGAGGGAAGTAACTTATTTCAACCAATAGAGAAAATCCCAGATCTCACTCTGAGGCCTCTAGGGAGCTTAGCACTAACCCAAGAGAAAATTCCCCAAAATCTCTAGTGTAACAAGCTGGGGATATTGACATGATAGAGATTGTTATCTCCTTTCATCTTGACTTCTTCCTAGGGTGTTATTCTTCCTTCTCAGCAACCTGAAATGGAGTGATCATCATTCATTTTTTCTCTTTAAGCTGGAAGCTAGAAGCACCTAGAGCAACTGCAGAGTTCCAAAGAGTTCTCTTTCCCTGTTCTTACCTCTTCAGCTTTGCAACAGGAAGGGGGCATTAATCTCCACCAATGAGGAGAATCCTATATCAGTGGATCATTTTTCATATTGTTATTTATAGCTTAGATTTCTTTTCAAAACTACCTGTTCATATCTTTGGTCCATTTATAAATTGGAGAATGGTTCTTATTCTTATAAATTCTAATTATTTCCTTATATATCTTAGAAATGAAGCCTTTTTCAGAAGAACTTGTGCAACATTATTTTTCAGTAGTGGAGCTCAAGTAAGAGGACAGGAGATAATGTCCATTCCTGGCTAGGTCCTCACAACTGAATCGATAAAGAACAGCTTTGTGGTTCCTTGCTTCCTCCTTGATCCACTGGCCTGAATCTTAAATTCAGAAATCCACAGGGGATATGAACTTTGGTAACTGAAACTGGCTATAAGGTGGTCAAGAGAGGAAACAAGACTGAAGCCAGGGGTAGACTAGAAGAGAAGAAGAGTACCTGCAGAAGAAGTGTAATTTGATGGAGGGGGAGGCATGAGATGAAAAAGGGAAGCAAGGCACCTATGAATGAAGTCCTTACAGAGGTGGATAGAGAGAAAATGAAGTGCCAACCAGGGTATGAGGGCAGGAGAGGAAGCAGTGGTTGCTGGTGGTAATATCAGGACAAATGCCTTAAGGAAAGTGCAATCAATGACTTCTAAAAAAGAACTCTCCAGAACCATCTACCCACTCTATCTCATAATTCATATTACTCCAGCAACAGTCTGATCTATAGTTGACACCGAGTTCCCCATAAAGATTCTAAAGCATTCAAGCCTGGTAGGATCCAATCTTCTGTGCAGAAGAGTTCAAGATACAGTTCTTAGCAACAAGACTGAACCATGGAATTTCTATTTACTTCAGCATTCCTACTCTTTGTAAATAGTGATGGCTTTATTGAATATCATTCCCCAAAGTATTTCTTTGCAAAGCCAATCCTTGATTCTGTACTCTTATTTAAAACCATTAGAATCAAAATGGGAATGCCAATTTGGTTGTTTACAAATAGTATCTTATTGTAATCATCTTTCAATTTTTGGTCCTAAATAATGGCTCACATTTATTTAGTGATTTCAGATGAACAAATCACTTCCTTAATAACAATCCAGGGGTGAGAAATGCTAATTTTTGCTTTTGCCCCATTTTGGAATGATGGAATATATAATGGAATAGAATAATAATGGAAAATGAGACAGAGAAGTTAAATGATTTCTCTAAAGAAACACAATTTAGAAAGGATGAACTTTGAAGTTGAACCCAAATTGTGTTTCCAAAGTCTTTCAAAAACTTTCACTGTGGTTGAGGGGAAAGGTCTTGTAGCCTGTTAAGTTGGCCACTTTGACTTGTAACTGAAAAAACAAAAATCATAACATGGAGCTTTTGTTTGTGTAACTCATTATTACTTTGCTTACATTTCAAATGTTCTTTCTTGTCTGCTTTTTAACTTAAGTTCCAATGTTCAATTGAAGGTATATATTATTTATTTTTTATTTCAAGTCAACAAACACTAAATAAAATGAACATTTTTACATACAAAATAGAGCAAATGAGAATTGTACATGAAAACTATGAATCTCTAATATACAGCTTACTTTTCCTTTTAAGTTTATAATAAATTCAATATATTACTTTCAGAGCTGCCCTACTCATTCATATTTCCTACTAAATTTCCTTCTTTTTATTTGTGTGCCTTAAAAATGCTTCAATAACCCAATTTCATTTATTTTCTTCCTTTTTTGAATAATACTGTTGCTAACCTCTCTTCCAACTTCATCTCATCACTTTTTAAAAAAAGGAGAAATAATTTAGAAATTATTTGTTCTACTTTGTATGTAAAAATGTTCATTTTATTTAGTGTTTGTTGAGTTTGTTAAATAATTTATTGTACATATGCTTTGGCAAACAAAATAAATCCATACATTGGTCATGTTCTAAAATGTATATATCAATGTTCACCTTGAAACTATTACACTTCAGACAAAGTCAAAGTTTAAAAAAGATTCATTCAAAAGAGAAATCTACATTGTATGTCATCCATATTAATGTTGTTTTAGACTATTTAAAAACTAGAAAGTATGATTATATGTATCATATGTGTATGTACCTATATATTTGAGTGTACAGATATGTATGAATATGCACGTACGTGTGCATGTATATGTTTGTATATGTGTGTTCATGTGTGATTCTATCTATCTATATATGTGTATATATACATAAATGTATCCATGCTTAATTGTAGCATTTTTGAGGTATGCAGGGGAGTGAGGGAAGAAAGGAGAGAAAAGAATAAAATAAAAAGTGCATAGCAGAAAACCTACAGGGAAGCAAAGAAAAGATGGACAATTCTGGATACAATATATTCTATTATTACATATGCTTTCTTGAAGCATATATTATTATATATGCTTTTCTTGAAATGGAAACTAATTTTTACATATTTTGAATCTTCTCTTATGTTCTGCTGTGCACATGACAATGATTTTTTTTTTCTTGTTTTTTCTTTTTCTATTTTTTTATTTTGTATTTAATTTTTAAATAAATAATTTAAAAAATAAAAATTATCAACTTTCTGTCAGGAGGTGGGTAGCATGGACGTATCTGCTTTTCCCCTTTTCTTATTAGAAAGACCTCTAGAACTTTCCCATTACATATCATTTTGGCTTTTGATTTTCATTGGATATTATTTACTATATTAAGGAATGCTTCCATTGAGCCTATTATTTTTGGTGTTTTTAACAGAAACAATGATTAATAGATGCTCACTAAAAAGATTGATAAATATGAATATCTTATTTTACTGCTTGTAGCATAATTTGATATCTAATACCACCAGGTTCACTTGTTTCCCACCTATTTTTTTTCATTATTTTCTTTGACATTATTGACTTCTGTTCTTCCAAATGAGTTTTCTTATTAGGTTGCTAGTTCTATAAAGTAAACTTTTCAAGTTTGATTGGTGTGCCGTTGAATAAATAAATTTAGACAATTTATTATTTTATAATAATTGCACATATTAACCATGAACAATTATTTTTTCTAATTGTTAGGTTTGTCTCTATTAAAATTAATTTCAGATCATGCTCTATTTAACTTTTTCTGCTTCATAAGACTTTCCTTGCTTACAGGTACAGCTCATGCACTCCTTGCTACAAAAAGCCTTTCCTGGATCTTCAAAACTACTAGTGCCTTTCCTTCCAAAGTACATTATATATTAGGGACTTCCGGCCAAGATGGCGGAGAGGAGGCACACAGCTGTGTAAGCTCCGTGCTTTCTCTCACTATCCATTTCATTTCATGCCTCTGAATTAATGCTCGACTGAAAAAAAACCTACAATTAGTTACCAAGAGCAGCCATCCTTGAGACTCGTCAGGAAAGGTGTGTTTTTGCGCAAGGGCGGGACGGTTATTAGATTGGAAGCAGGCTGTGGGTAGCAGCGGCAGCAAGAGAACAGAAGGCGGCTCACAGCCGAGTAGAGTGGAGAGGGGGTGGGGCGTGATCGCAGCTGTCTCTGCGGGGAGAGCTTTGCTACAGGATGGATACTTTGCCCTGGCAGCAAGTCAGCAGCCCAGCAGCTGGAGAACAATCTGGAATTATGCCCAAAAAGTTATCAAATTGTGCATACCCTTTGATCCAGCAGTGTTTCTACTGGGCTTATACCCCAAAGAAATACTAAAGAAGGGAAAGGGACCTGTATGTGCCAAAATGTTTGTGGCAGTCCTGTTTGTAGTGGCTAGAACCTGAAAAATGAATGCATGCCCATCAATTGGAGAATGGCTGGGTAAATTGTGGTATATGAATGTTATGGAATATTATTGCTCTGTAAGGAATGACCAGCAGGATGAATACAGAGAGGCTTGGAGAGACCTACATGGACTGATGCTAAGTGAGATGAGCAGAACCAGGAGATCATTATACACTTCGACAACGATATTGTATGAGGATGTATTCTGATGGAAGGGGATTTCTTTGACAAAGAGACCTAACTGAGTTTCAATGGATAAATGATGGACAGAAACAGCTACACCCAAAGAAGGAACACTGGGAAACGAATGTGAACTATCTGCATTTTTGATTTTCTTCCCGAGTTATTTTTGCCTTCTGAATCCAATTCTCCCCATGCAACAGTATTGTATCTAGGATATACTGCAACATATTTAACATATATAGGACTGCTTGCCATCTTGGGGAGGGGGTGGAGGGAAGGAGGGGAAAAAATCGAAACATAAGCGAGTGCAAGGGATAATATAAAAAATTACCCTGGCATGAATTCTGTCAATATAAAGTTATTATTAAATAAAATAAAATTAAAAAAAAAAACAACAAAGTACATTATATTTAATTTTATGTGTATTCTGTATATACATGTTGTCTCCCCCTTTATAATGTTGGCTTTTAAGTAGAAATTGTTTCATTCATTTTATATGCATTCTTAGTGTCTATCATATTACCTGACATGTAGTAGGTATTTAATAAATGTTTATTTAGTGATTGATTTTCAAAGTATTATATTTAGTATGGGAATCATCTTTAAGAATGACATATTTCAGAAAAACCTGATAGGATTTTAGAATGATGAGGTCAGTGGTAGTTGTGATGAGGTGCAAGAATTAGGGTGGGAAATCCCTTCTGGTTGGCGCAGGTCCTGTTGTGCCACAGTTTCCTTTTAATGTCCTGCCTCAGTTTCCCTATATTGTTCTGTATCAGTTTCCTTAAATTGTCCTGCCTCAGGTTCCCTAAATTGTTCTGCCTAAGTTCCTTGAATTGTTCTGCCTCAATCCCCATGGTTGCAACCCCCTTTCCTGACTGTTAGGACTGAGATAATTAGGGCTGGGAACCCAGACCATTGGCATTCCATAGAGCCATAAATTGCAGATAAGTTATTTAGAGATATGCTTATCTCTAAGTTCTGGATTTTCTGTCTCTAGTGAATACTCCCTTCACTACCAATTTATCAGAGTTTATGGTCCTACTCCCCCAACCTATCAGAACTGAATTGATGGTCCCTGCCTGGAAATTCCCATGCTCACCAGTGTTCAGACTCCACCCCTTGCCTTTGTCTTCCCTGATCGCTTAGAGCCATATATAAATCATTGGAATCTCACATTTGATACTGGATTCTTTGAGATGAAAGTCCAATTCAGCCCTGGAGGCAGAATGGATTCTGCTCTGCCTCTAGACTATGTCTCCCTCTCAGAAACCCAAATAAAATGTTAAAAACTCTTTAATCTCTATCTTGCCTTAGTTTCTCTGGCATTACAGTCCTATGTGAAAGAAGTCACAAACCCAAAATCTGTGTGGCAAAATGGAATTTATTGGCACTGAGAAGTCAGCTTGCTTCTTTAGTAGGCAAAAGGTCCTGTTAGGAAGATAGTAAAGGTTTACACTGAAAAGAGAATATCTTCACCAGTGGGCATCATCTGTTAAGACTTCTGCAAAAGATATTTGGGCAAAAAACCCTAGATGTATTGCAGCTTGCTTTGATCTTTGGCCTGGAGAGAGCAGAAATTCCTGAGATACTGATTTTCAATTCAATTTAAAATTGTATGAGATTATTTAACTGGGAGTTTGAGCCACTGAGTGTTGTTTCAA
The DNA here is from genome assembly GCF_016432865.1 of Antechinus flavipes. Taxonomy (NCBI): domain Eukaryota; kingdom Metazoa; phylum Chordata; class Mammalia; order Dasyuromorphia; family Dasyuridae; genus Antechinus; species Antechinus flavipes. The sequence goes on from NC_067400.1 coordinate 419,900,095, forward strand.
TGGAATTCAATGGAAGGTGATTGACCAAGATCTCTGAGTGAATGAAATCACTTAATTGAGAATTTGCAGGTTTTTCCTAGAGTCTAGGAGCTCCCTGAAGGGGATACATATCCAATCTCCCAAAAGATCTCAGTTTATATCATTCCCCCCTTGGCCCTCTTTCAGAAGAGAGTTTGGACAGTTTCAGGGTTCACCCCCATAAAAATAATGTCTAGTAAAGTGAGCAGAACCAGGAAAGAATTATACACAGTAATAACAATATTGTATGATGATGAACAGTCCATGACTTAGCTATTCTCAGCAATACAATGATCTAAGATAATCTCAAAGGACTCATTTCATTCTCCTCCAGAGAAAGAACTGATATTGTCTGAATCATACTTTTTTTTGTTCCATTCTTCTTGTACAAAATTAATAATATGGAAATGTTTTATATAATTGCACAGTGTAGCCTACATCAGATTGTTTACTGTCTCAGTAATTGGGGGAGGGAAAAAAAGTTAGGAGGGGTAGAATTTGGAACTCAAGACTTAAAAAAAAAAACAAATGTTAAAAATTGTTTTAACATGTAATTGGGGAAAAATATATTTTAAAAAGGTTAATATAGAAATTTCTTCTAAGGCAGTGATCCTCAAACATTTCAGGTTTTGGACTATTTTGACAAGGCAAGTACATGATAATGTTTAAAACACCCTTTATCACACACACACAAAATAGTAAGTGTGATTCCCCAAAATGCCCAGTTTAATCAGAAAAAATTTACACACCAGGAGTGAACAATCCATTGAAAATTAATACTTTATATGGCTATGCCAGTCTTCAACTTAAGATACACAAATCAATTTGCAAACAAGTTTGGAACACAGCACACATGCTTTTTAGCTGTTGTCTCTTTCTTTTCATCTCAGGCCTATAGTTAAACAACAAGGAAAGGATAATCATTATGGCCCACCTAAGTTAGTCTGTTTATTGAAAGGCCATTTTATTCCCGCTCATCAACTGGAGTTTGATCTTGGAGATGGAAATCAATTTTGTATTTGACTTCCTCTCAGGCATAAAACCTGTAAGAGAAAATGCAGGCTTTTAAATGGATTCCTCTCTATTTTCCAAGATTAACACTTCATAAAAGAAATAAAGACTGTTCAAAACCAACTTTGGATAAATCTGTCTAAAAAGAATCCACTTAAGTCTACTATGAAAAGAATGCCCCGACTGCTCATCTATATGCCCTATTTTCATGTTACAAATACGTATCCTGCCGCATTTTTGCCTTTGTCCATAATAAGTATATCTAGATGTGGCTACAGTAGTCTCTGAAGATGCATAATCCTTTCTCTAAACCACAGTGCATGCAGATAGCACCATATTTAAACTATTGGTATGCTAGATAAACGCACCAAGGAATGATTATCCTTTAAGAATCTTCTTCAGTAGTTATTTGTCTATGTAAAGAAGCCAGAATCTTCTCTTCTCTCAGTGGGAAGAAGTTGTGACAGTGAATTCAGTTGCTGTCCTAATGGTTGCTAAACAATCAAGGCAGCATGAACCCTTGTTCAGGCTGACAGATTGCTATATGTTGGGCTCGTGTGGTCCTGCCACAGAGAAAAGGATACAGGGAGGTAAAAAACAAAAACAAAAAACTGAATAAACAAATGAGTTTGTGTGTTCTCAGAAAATGCTATTAATTAGAACTTATATGTAAATAAATAAAGCCATCTTAAACAGAACTTTGCGCTGCCACTTGCCCTGGGGGGCAATCCTGAAAGAACAAGTCTAATTCTTGCCTTCCCTCCTCCCCTGTCATGTGACATCTGACAAGATTGGACCAGACATTGACAATAGGGCCTTTTTTCTTGCCACAGCCTGATATAAACATAACAAAAAGAAGTTAGGGAAGAAGAAGAGGCAAGAAAGCTTGTTGTGGTGAGGTGAGTGAGGATGGGGTTTGAAAGAAGGGGGAAAAACCCCTAAAAACACTGACCCATCAGATTAGGTCTAGTCTCTTGAGCTCCTCAGTAAGGAGGTTGAGAAGCTCTGGGGTTTGCCTAGGTTTAGCTTCACTTTTTTTTCATTACTATTGAGAAACTAATATGTTCGTTCCAACAGCTATATGCAGAAAAAGGAAGAGGATTTATTATGTAATTAAAAAAAAAAAAAGCTTGAGTCTAGGGAATTTAGTTGAAGGGAATGTGCTTAGTTATTAGTCATCCAAAATCTCTAGGCAAATTAGTTTTCCCTATAGATATATTGGTTACTGAGAAAGTTGATCTGTAAAAAGTTTTACCTTCCGGCCTACGGATGAAAGTACTTGATTTGGAATATGGAAGATCTGACTCCAAATCCTATTTCTGACAATAGCTAGTCATTTTAATTAATCCATTAAATATTTATTGAGCACATTCCATGTTCAAAGCATTGTATATAAAACACCAAAAAATTAATAGTTCCTGCACTCAAAAAGCTTACATTCTACTAGGGAAGAAAGAATATGTATACAGATAAATATATACAAAAATATATAGAATAAATGCAAAGTAATTTTGGATATATGGGTAGAGCAACTGTGGGAACCAGGACCTATCTATGTGACCATAGGCAACTCACTCAACTTTTCTCATTTCTCATTTAATCATAGAAGTGATTAATTAATAAGTATTTAATATATTCCTACTATATGCCAGGCATTTTAGTAGATTCTGGGTTTACAAATGCAATGAATGAACCAATGTTGATAAAAAACTTCTCTATAATAAGGGCCTCAGAGACTAAAATCCTCATTTTACAAATGAAGAAATTAAGATCCAAATAAGCTCAATAACTTAGGTAAGGCAGCAGCTTAAGTGGTACAGTGGATAGAGTACTAGACCTAGAGTTAAAAAGACTCCTTTTCTTGAATTCAAATCTGTACTTGGACTCTTCCTGGCTGGGCCAGTATGTAATGATCTATGGGTTTGTGGAATAGAATTAAGAATAAATTAATTGTGTGGATAACAATTACTTTCTTATATGACAAGTCAATTCAGTGAGTAGTACTAAATTTGAAGGATTTAGTGTTTTATTGCTTGTGGGAGAATGCATTATTAATTAGAGATCTAGAGGAAATTTGGAAGACTTCTCCATATAACCAAAAATACACTTTATTTTTTGGTAAAATATATGTATATGCTCAAGTCTGTACATATATTGTAAAGGATGCTACTTGCATCTGATTGGAAATTGTTGTTCTCTTATCTGATCTTATAGCACTTTATATGTCTCTACTGCACTAATCTCATTCCAATGTGTATGGTAGTGACTTGTGTACGTTTTATCATTCCTAATACATTACAAATGCCTAGAGGTAGGATTTATGTCTTATTTATATTTCTGCCTCAGAGCCTAACAAAATGAAATGTGTGTGGCAAGGACTTAATAGATGACTGTTGAATGCACTATAAGCAATACTCTACATATTATTTCAAGTTGATACTTTGAAAACAAATTGTTTATGGAATAAATATAGGGAACTAGCAATCAGAATCTCATCTATTTTATGGGCCTTCATATATTGAAGAATAAGGAATCATTTCAGTTTCTCCACTTAAAAATGGTAATATGTACTTGCATTCTTTGGGTTCTTTTTCATTATTTAAAAAAACAAAACAAAACAGTTATTGTCCCCCCTCCCCCCAACTTTATCAGTCATACTTATTAAAAAAAAAAAAAACTTTGAATAAAACTGACACAATGATTTTGGGGTTTTATTGGGTTTTTTTTGTTTTGTTTTGTTTTTTGTTTTTTGTTGTTTTTATTTTTATTTTTTTTGCAGGTTCTAGAGGCAATTTAGATCTTTGGAATCTTTAGAGATAGAATCTGTTTGGCTTCCTGATTGTGAAATGTGAATCAAATGACACAGGCCAGGGAGCATCTAGTTGGTGCAGTGGATAGAGCACCAGCTCTGAAGTCAGGAGGACCTGAATTCAAATTTGATCTCAGACACTTAACACTTACCAGCTGTGTGACACTGGGCAAGCTACTTAACCCCAAATACCTCAGGGGAAAAAAAAAAAAAAAACTTTACCCAAATGACACAGGCCTGCATAATACACAGTGCTCTGAAGAAGTTATTGGACCATTCTCCCACTAGACCATGAGAATGATAAGATAGACTTTAATAAATGTCAGTTGAATTAAACTGATTTGAAATAAAATTTATCTGGAGGAGGTCTTCATCTTCTCAGGTTTCAGTTATGATCTGTCTGCTTCTCCCAGAACTAAAAGGAAATGCATAATGAAGCCCCACCTGCCAACATTAGCACTATATATATAGCCCTAAATATTCTCAAATGACTACTGACTGGAGTCATAAGTATCATGGAGCACATAGGCTTTGTTCTAGATCGGCAACATGCTTCTCATTCACTATACACTCAGTGACCCAACTTGAAGTTGCCATTTGTTATTAAATATGATTACTTTGCAAAGTTTATTTATAATGTTAATTAATGTCATTGTGGTACACTAAATTACAGATGTCTTATTACCAGATTTTCACATAAAACGGATTAAGGAAATTATCAGACAGAAGCAATCAGTTAGGTGGTCTGCAAACAGACAAGTTTGTTAGTTTTTTTAAATAATAGCTTTATATTTTCAAAATATATGCAAAGATAATTTTTCTGCACTCACCCCTGCAAAATCATGTGTTTCAAATTTTCTCTCTCTCCCTTTTCCCCATCATCTCCCCCAGACTGCAAACCATTCAATATACATTAAACATATGCAATTCTTCTAAATATATTTTCACAATTATCATGCAACATGAGAAAAATCAGATCAAAAAGGAAAAAAATGAGAAAGAAAAAAAAGCAAGCAAACAACAACAAAAAAGGTGAAAATACCATGTTGTGATCCACATTCCATCCCCAAAGTCCTCTTTCTGGATGCAGATGGCTCTCTCCATCACAAATCTATTGGAACTGGTATATATATCACCCCTTTGTTGAAAAGAGCTATATCCATCAGAATTGATCATCACATAATTTTGTTGTTGCTGTGTACAATGTTCTCTTGATTTTACTTACTTCACTTAGCATCAGTTTATGTAAGTCTCTCCAGGCCTTTTTTAAATCATCCTGCTGACTATTTCACATTTTAACATATTTCAACATTCACATACCATAACTTGTTCAGCAATTCCCCAACTGATGGACATCCATTCAATTTCCAGTTCCTTGACACTATAGAAAGGGCTGCTACAAACATTTTTGTATATGTGAGTTCTTTCTCTTTTTAATGATCTTTTTGGGATGCAGACCCAGTAGAGATACTGCTGGATGAATTTACCCTTTGGGTATAGTTCCAAATTGCTCTCCAGAATGATTGTAGCAGTGCACAACTCCACCAACATGTATTAGTGTCCCAGTTTTCCCACATCCTCTCCAACATTTACCATTATCTTTTCCTGTCTCTTAGCCAATCCAATAGATGTGTATTGGTACCTTAGAGTTATCTTAATTTGAATTTCTCTGATCAATAGTGATTTAGAATGTTTTTTTCTTTCATATGATTAGAAATGATTTTAATTTCTTCATCTGAAAATTGGAACAGACAAGTTTTAATGGCAAGATTTCAGAACATAGATACACCTTCCATAGCATAGCCTCAGTGAGTTTTGTTTTGAGATGATATAACCTTCTTATCATCCTAAAACTACATTATTATATCATTTGGTTAATAGTCTAAGAAAAACAAACTAGAAGTTATACCTGACCCTCATAACTTTGTTTTTATAACCATGTTTTCATGATATTAGCAACTACAAGTGTTAGGTGAATCCTACCTATAGTATAATTTCTTTTTATTATATTAGCTTGGCCAATCCATGAATAATTGATATTTTCCTAAATTGTCTAGATCTGACTTTATTTGTGTGAAAAGTGTTTTGTAATTTTGTTCGTATAGTTCCTTAATTTTTCTTGACGCACTAGTGGTCTCCCAAATATTTTATATTATTTTTAGTTATATTAAGTAGGTGTCTTCAGTTATTTTAAATGAGATTTCTCTTTCTATCTCTTGCTGATGGCATTTTTGGTAATACTATATTATAATTCCTAAAAAAATGACTAAGAGAGGGAAATAAATTGTAGACAGGAGTGTAGTGAAATGATTTCAAAACATAACTACCTGAGAAATTTAGGAGAAGAGGATGATGAGAACAAAAGGTTGACAATGAAAATGGATTAATTTGGGGCAGGATACTGAGGCTAACTTCAGTTGTAGGTAAAATTTGTCATTGATGCCCTCCTCTTTTTGGTCCCCAGTTAATAATAGAACCCTATCCTAAGCACTCTATTATAATCCCTGCATAAAACCCTTTTTTCTGATATGATGGACCAAATCACAATCTTGATAGCCTCTCAATAAGGCAAAGTGGATCATATCTCCATCTAGCATCTCCCCAGGAAATATCAGAATTTGTCTTACGTCTCTCAAAGTGCTACTATGACCCTTGTAAATACTCTTTGAATTAAAAAAGGCATTACATATAGAGTAGGTTTAAGGCAGTAACAAGAAAGGACTTCTATTTGAGTTAGTGGTAGAAATATATGGAAAACGTCTCCAATAAAGTTTGTTTCCCTTCTCAGAGACTTGGCTCACATTCCCATAAACTTAACACCAATTAGTGAAGTCCCTACATCATTCATTCATTCAGATAGTATTTTAAAGCAGCTACTATGGCTCAGGGACTTCTAGGTGCTGGAGACTAAGACAGAATTGAAACAGCTAATATTTTGTTATGAGGAAACAAAGAACACTCATAAAATTAAATTTAAAATGTTGTCTTGGTTCATTTCAGTTGCATTTGTTCATTATGCCATTTGGAGTTTTCTTGGCAAGGATACTGGTGTGATTTGCCATTTCCTTCTCTAACTCATTTTACAGATGAGGAACAGAGGCAAACAGAATTAAGTGATTGCCAGGTATTAGAGCTACTATGTATATCTGAGGTCAGAGTTGAATTCAGGAAATTGAGTCTTTCTGATTCCAGGTTTAGCACTTTGTGCACTATGGTGCCACTTAGACATCCTAAAGCCAGTCATAGGAATTTGTATTTTATCCTAGAGGTAAGAGGAAGCCACAGGGAAGTGATATGGTCAAATTTATGCATGAAGAATATCAATTTGACCCTTGTTTGAAGGATGAGTCCATGCAGGAAAATATTATTATATTGTTGTGATAGTCTAGGTTGGCAACGAAGTCACACTATAACTCATAGAATGCCTGCAGGCCCAAAGACTCATTTTCCTGGGTTCAAATCTGGCCTCAGACACTAGTTGTGTGACCTGGGCAATTACTTAATCTTATTTGCTTTAGTTTCCTAATCTGTCAAATGAGCTGGAAAAGGAAATAGCAAATAACTCCAGTTTCTTTGCCAAAAAAAGCCCCAAATGGGGTCACAAAGAGTCAGACATAACTGAAATAATTGAGCAATAGCAACAACAATAGTTAGTCAGAGAAGGGAATTAATGAAGAAGTAGGAAGGATCTGGCAGTATCAAATCTCAAATTATACTATAATAATGATTAAAATTCTTTGATATTAGGTAAGAAATAGAGGTAAAGTAAGGAAATACTGGAGTAGGATGGTAGCTGTTTGAGTGAAGACAAGGGGAGAAGGATGTAAAATAAATCAGTGTGGCAAAGTGACAACTAGTTAATTGGAAATAAAGAGAGAAATGAGAAAGAACATAAGTGCAGGAACTGAAAAGGAAAGAATTGGGAATTCATTGAGGAAGGAAGAGTAATGGCCTGGAAGTTTGTAGACAACAGCTACAAGGATTTTGATTGGATAATAGATAAGGAAAGTATGAACCATGAAAAGTTATTGAATATTGGAGGTAGAGGAAGAATCTGGAAATGGCAATGGGGAATAAGAAGTACCAACTCTCTCTCCTCAACTAATGACCCAAGGGGAGTGAGTGAAGGTACAGCTAATATGGAAAAAGTGGTGAGGGAGATTGTGTCATCAGAGGAGCCAGGTTTCAATAAGAGCTATGGGAAAGGAAAAGATTTAGAATGAAGGGAAGTTTGTTGCTTATGGAACAAGCATTCCACAGAGTACAGTGGCAAATAGCCACTGTCTAGTATATGGTAGAAACTTTGGAATGAAAGAATTGAGAGAGATGGGGATAAGGAATTGGGAAATGGGAATGGGGATAGAGTTGACTTATGGGATTCAGTGTCATTGGGATATGACCTGGTCTAAGAATATTCATCATTGAGTGAAGAGGTCCACTTCCCAAAAGTGGCTGGAGATCAGGCTGGAGAAAAGTGTATTGTGAGTTCCCTGTATATCTTAGAAGTGAAACCTTTATCAGATAAACTTGCTGCAAATATTTCCTCCTCCTTCCCCAATTTCCTGCATCTCTTCTAATTTTAGCTACATTGATTTTGTTTCTGGAAAAAAATTATTTTTATGTAATCAAAATTGTCCATTTTATCTCCTGTGAATGTCTCCATCTCTTGTTTGGTCATCATCTCCCTGTCCATAGATTTGACACATTTCTTCTCTGTTCTCTAATTTGTTTATATGTCACTATGAATAATGTCCTTATTGGGAATTTATTATGATATAGGGCATGAAGATTAGTGTCTACCAAATTTCTGTCCAATTGCTTTTCAGTTTTCCCAATAGCTTTTATTGAACAGTGGATTTTTGCCTTAATAGTTAAGGTCTTTGAGTTTATCAAATACTAAGATTCCTATCTTTGTTTATTTCTATATATTAAACTTATTATGTTTGACTGGCCAATATCTATGTTTCTTACACGGGATCAAAGTGTTTTAATGGTTATTACAGCATAATTTGAGATCTGACACAGCCTGATCCTATTTTTTCATTAATTTCATTAATTTTCTTCCTATTTTTCCCCCTGTAGGTAAATTTCTTTATTATTTTTTCTAACTCTATAAAGTAATCCTTTGATAGTTTGATATGGCACTGAATAAGTAAATTAACTTAGATAATATTATCAGTTTTATTATTTTGGCTCAGTCTACCTATGAACAATTAATATTTCTCTAAATATCTGATACTTTTACTTTTAAAATGATATTTTATAATTATATTCACAAAGTTCCTGTATGTGTCATGGCACATAGATTCCCGAGCATTTTGTGTTGTCTGTACATCCATACCTTTTCATTTTTTGCTACTTTTGTCCATGTCCTCCTATAAATTCTTCACAGATAACCCACTCAATGTGCCCCTCTCTAGATCTCTTAATATTATTAGTACCAGTGAAACACATTGAGTTTTCTTCTACTATATTATAACTTGCTAATGGGCCACTCCAACTCATTTTGTAGTCATACATCTCTTTGATGATGTCTTTTATAATGTGTCTGCTATGCAATTCTTCATTAGTAATGTCTCACCCCATCATGTCCATCAAGTATGTCCCTTTGTCTCCAAGTCTAAAGGACTTGCCACATCAATTATTAATAATTTATAGCATTTCTATGTTTTTGACATCTTTAGAAGAATATTAGTATTATAAAGAGTCATCTTTGGTTCAGGGAGAAAGTTGATGTAAAAAAAAGGCATTCCACAAATTCCTAAATACAATCTAGCTGGCACTCTTTTTCCTTTTCAATATAGAGCCCAAATGACATACAAATCTTTCCAGATCTTTTCCAGTTTTTGTCTATTTGCAGTCCTTTTTCTGGTTTCATCCTTTAATATCTTGGTTTAATTGATTCTCTTGCCAAGTCTTACATAATCTTTTTTCCCCTCTACCTTTTCTCACTGTTAAATGAGTTAATACTGCTTCTTAAAATCTTCCAACATCATCCTCCATTAAATTTTCTAAAATATATATTCCCATTGGTTGCTATAACTCTCCATTAAAACTCTTTGATACTGGGTAAGAAATAGAGAGAAGGTAAGGAAATACAAAGTTGGGTGGTGGCTGTGTGAGTGGAGATAGGGGGAGAAGGATGTAAAATAAATTGGTGTGGCAAAGTAACAATTAGTTAGTTGGAAATAGGGAGATAAACGAGAAAGAGCCATAAGTATAGGAGCTGAGGACGCAAGAATTGGGAATTCATTGAAGAAGGAAGAGGAATAGCCTGGAGGTTTGTAGACAAATGATTTTTTCTGGCTAAGCTATAAAAAATAGATAAATAATGCGTATCATATGAACAGCTGAGTAAATAGTATACAGAAGTGATTCACTAGTGAACTATCTATCTTTGAACTCGTGAACCGCCTCTGTGTACTTTTTACTCAGCTGTTCATATGATACACATTATTTATCTACTTTTATCTACTTGTTCCAGTAATCACCTCAGCCAGAAAATATCATCTCCTTGTCAAAAGGAGATGTATAACAACCAAAAGGAATATATATGTTTATATACATATATATTTTAGAAAATTTAATAGATGATGATGTTGGAAAATTTTAAGAAGCAGTATTCACTCATTTAACAATGAGAAAAGGTAGAGGGGGAAAAGTTTACAGAAGGCTTGGCAAGAGAATCAATTAAGCCAAGATATTAAAGAATGAAACCAGAAAAAGGACTGCAAACAGACAAAAAATGGAAAAGATCTGTAAAGATTTGTATGTCTATTTCTTTTATCAATGACAGTGGACCTATCACATTTATACTCTAACTTTACAATCCTTAGTGTTCTCTATGAGAACTTAAAAATGGTACTAAAGAGGACAAAGCCAAGGAGAGCAATTGTACTAGACCAAGTACATAGAGAAAAGGTCTATTCAGGGGGTGACACAATTTTGAGAGTTTTCCAGTGATCAATTTTCAAGTTATCTGAAGAAGAGGATACCAATGCTTGAAAAAAAATCATGAATGTTATTATTACTTTTATCAAAAAGGTGATTAAGAAAACATCAATAGCTACCAACCCACATGCCCACTATTTCTACAAAATCTTTATGAGAAAAATCTACACACATGTCAAGGATATCTTTGATGAATGTGTGAGAAGAGAACAGCAGGCTTTCACAAATGAAATTCTATTGTAAACCAAATCTTTAAAGCTACACAATTGACTGAAAGGTGCAGAGAATACAAGATCCCACTGTGCTCATTATTTGTTGATGATAAAAAAAACTCCCACATGATTTAGTAGAGCAAAACACTGCCTTAAAGGCTTTCTTCCAGCAAGATGTTTCTCATGTATGTTTTAAAACCATGTAAGATTCCTTAAAAGGCATGTACTTTTTAGTTCAAAGTAAAAGATATTTAGAATATAAACTGCTTGCATTTTTGTTTTTCTTCCCAGGTTATTTATACCTTCTGAATTCAATTCTCCCTGTGCAACAAGAGAACTGTTCGGTTCTGCACACATATATTGTATCTAGGATATACTGTAACCTATTCAACATGTAAAGGACTGCTTGCCATCTAGGGGAGGGGGTGGAGGGAGGGAGGAGAAAAATCGGAACAGAAGTGAATGCAAGGGATAATGCTGTAAAAAATTACCCTGGCATGGGTTCTATAAATAAAAAGTTATTTTAAAAAAAAAAGTAAAAGATATTTAAATTTCCACAAAGCAAAAGAAGTGACAAGAAAGATTCCTGCAGTACAATCTGGGGTATTCTTTCTCACACTCAACATCATTAGTGAGAGGACATAGAGATCATGCATACCAGGAACAGGCATAGTTAGTGATCATGCTTGGAAAAGGCACACATGGAGCAAACATTCATAACCATGGAACATATATGACTAAGGAACACATGTAAGCAGGGCAATGCATACTCCTAAAAAAAAATCTTCTTTACAAACCTTTGTTGTATTAGACTTTGATGACTGCTTTCTTGCAATGCTTCTGAACTCCTCTGGTAACATGGAAGGGTTTCCAGCTGGTTTCTCCACTGATTTAGAGGACTCTGATCAGCACCCTGTGATACTTTTGTCACAGCTTTCTGCTACTTCTGCTGCTTTCTGCTACTATGTACGTCTCTCCCAAAGGGGGAGGAGTCTATTGACCTCTTTTAGCTCTTTGGACTTTTTCATCTGTTTTGTGTTATAGACCCCATCCTGTCAAAACCAGCAGCCAGCTACTTTCCTTTGCTTTCTGCTTCCATGATACTAATTAAGGCAAAAGAACATTTTACCAGAAATAGGACATTGAAAAGGCTGAATGAAACTAGGACTCATTTTCCAACTCCCCTCCTATTTCCAAGGTTGTTGCTGTTCCTGCAGGTGCAACAGTATCCATAATTTTGACAATATTATCTTAATACCAAATGAAGAGGCTTAAAATAGGGAAAAGTATGATCTTCGAAAGTGTTTGCCACTGTCACTTAGTATATTTTGTCCAGTTGCCCAGTGGAAGAGATATTTCCTTGAGTCAGGGTTTATTAACCATTTTTATGTGGTGAATCTCTTTGGTAGTTTGAAAAAGCCTTTTTCAGAATAATGTTTTTAAAATGATTGAAGAATAGGCTATTTTCAATTAGAGGTTAATGAAAATGAAGATGTAATATTTTCCCCCCATCTTAATCCTTAGACTTTCTGAAATCTGTCCATATATCCCAGGTTAAGAACTCAAAGTGCTAGTGTTTTAGAATGGTATTATTATACAGATTATACTAAGCTTCAGAACTTTGCAGAGCTTCCAAAATGAGATCTATCATCATTCAAAGGAAGTCAAATAGATAAAAACAAACTTTATAGTTCTGAAATTTTGATTTCCAAATATTTTAATATACCTTAGACCAAAAGAATTCAAACATTAAACTCTTATTATGAGTAATGATGAGTAATGATTATGCTATTGATAGCATAACGAAAATATACAATGATCCAGGCTATTAGAGGAAAACTACAGAATAATATTAGAAAATCATAAAAGTATGCTTTGAAATACTTTGTATCCAGAAATCCAAAATTTATTTTTGAAACAAGAGTTTAACACAGTTAGTAAAGGAAAGACAATCAAACATAGATTTCCAAATTTTAACACTGTGACACATATAAACTTTTGAAATTGATGTTTTATTACAAATAATATTAAACATGAAAATTATATTGTTTAGTGATTATTTACAATTAAATTCATTTATTACAATGCAAAAAGTGTTAAAAACTACTTTTCTTAGTGTCTCCCTCCACATCAGGATTTTCTGTACATTCTTTATCTTTTACTTTTTCTGATATAATTGTATTTAGTGTGGATTCATTTGTCTTGTTCTACTTTTATCACTTTGCATTATTTTGAAAAGGTCTTTTCAGGTTTAAATTTTTTGTTGCATAATTTCTTTGTAATATTCCAGTACTATATTTTGTTTAATTATTTCTCTATTGGTGAACATTTTATATTGCTTCTAGCTTTTCGCAATTACACAAAGTACTGCTGTGAAAATTTTTGAACAAATATCTTTTTTAAAAACAACCTTGTCATGGTATATTCCTAACAAAGCAACTATTGAGCCAAGAGATATCATTATTTTTATTACTTCTGTTGCAAATTATCATATTTCTCTTCAGAAAAAAGATCTACAAAGTTGCAGTGTCACCAAAAATCAGCAAATATATTTGCCAGAACTCACTAACACTGAGTATTATTTTTTTTCCTAGTTTGATATTCATCAAGTAACTCTTGATATAGTTAGACAGTAAACAAACATAAGGTAGTACCTTAAAGTTGTTTTAATTTGCATTGAGCATTTTTTCAAATGGTTATTAAAATTGTTTTTTTCTTTAGAAAATTATTATTTTATTGTAGACTAAGAATTACTATTATAATTTTTAATGCATCCTTTTATTTTTAGATGTCAGGATTTTTATTATTTTACTATATTTTCCCAATAAGTCATTTTTCTTTTAAATGCATAGTTTATATATGTATATATGAACATATAATTATATATTTATATATACATACACAATTTTATTATAGTCCTATTGCATATTCTACTAGAAGAGATTTGTAACCATTCAAATTAGTTTGTTCTAACCATCTATATAGAAAAAGCTAAGTAGATAAAGATTATCTGATGTCCAGATACATACAGTTGATAAACAATTTACAAGGCTTGTCATTAGTAGATTTATTTGACAAACAATAATATACAATGAGTTGGGTCCAGAATTAAAAAGTAGTAGAGTGGTCTGAAATTAATTCAGGAAGTTAGAAAACTCTTTTAAACTTCTCCCAGAAACAAAGACATATATTTTCAATATCAATATCTGCCAATACTGTTATATTGTTGTGAATCATGGAATCTGATAATTTCTGATGAAATATAAAATGAGCATCATGTAGCAGGTGAGTGGTACATGCTAGATAGGAATAGGTTGGCATATAGATAACTATCACAAATAAGGAACTTTGAGGAAGAATTGGAGTAAACAATGTCATCAAGAAAATGTATGTGTGAAAATATCTATTACAGTGTGTAGTGAAAGAAATTAGAAAGAAAAAACTGGACCATGATAAAGGGAGGAGATATGACTGATTTGAATATCCTCCCTAAATGGAGGTTCTTTGAGAAGACATTCATTAAGAGGGAGAGGCTAGAGGGGTTGAGGGGAAGAATCAAGAAAACAAGCATTTATTTAGTATCTGGTGTGTCACACATATTATAAAATGCTTTTTACAAATATTATCTCATTTGTTTTTCACAACAACCCTGGGAGGTACAAGCTTTATTATCCCCATTTTACAGTCGAGCACACTGAGGCAGACAGAGATTAAGTGACTTGTCCAGGACACATAGTTCATAAGTTTTTGAGGCATTTGAACTCAGATTTTAAGGCTCCACATTCTAGCCAGCTATCTGCTGATGGAAAGTACTTCCAATTTGAGAATTCCAGGGCTGGAGTGAAGCTTCAGGATGAAGAGCTGAGGCACAGTAGAGAGTCCACATTGCAGTTTGGAGAAGAATGGAAACTTGTGAAACACATGGACAAAAAATATTAGTGTCATTGGAGGGAACATTCAGATTGAATAATTGAGAATTTAAATATTTGAATTTTGAAATTGATTGATCCTAGACCTGGATCCCAGAATTGAAAAAAATATCATTTACATTCTATAAAGGTGATAAATATTTTATTCCATTTCCTTTGGTCTTTTCTATAGTTCATCTTTTTTTTTTAGAAAGGGCAGTATGTGGGGGTAAAATCTATGTTTTCAATTAAAATTACTCATCTTTTTCCACCCTCCCACATTATCTACCTTTCCAAATTCAGAGTTACTATAACCACAAAAATATTTGTCCATTGCCTAAGAATAGCTACTTTAGATTATAATTTTCATTCACTCATTTATCTATCCATTTATATACTCGGTGAATGTTTATTAAATACGTATTATGTGCAAAGTTCTGTGATAGATGCTATGAGAAATATAATAATAAATAAGACAAACCCTTTTTTCAAGAAATTTATATTCTGAAAGGGAAGATGAGATAAAGAATTATAATGAAGGTTATAATGTGACAAGTACCTGACAAAAGTACAAAGTACTTGAAGATATTAGAGGAGAGAGGTCTTATATTACAACAAGCTCATCAGAAAAGATGTGGGAACAAAAGCTATTTAGAGAATTGCTGAGCAGAATACTAGGCTGTTAAGATGAATCAGAGCAATCTAAACTCCTAGTAATTGGAGAATTAACATATATGTGTGTGCGTGCACACATGTATATATGTACATACATATATACACTTTAATTGAATATATATTGCAAATTATATACATGTATAAATAATGTATATTATATCTTATCCTTGGAAATAAAGGTAGAATTGAAAAAAAACCCATGATCATGACTACATTCACATATTCTATAACTGACCTGTGACTGAATATGAAAAGCAAAGGAGGAAAGCCTCTGTTTTTCACAATTTTCTAAAGCAAATCAGGGAATAAGCAGTCACCTTATGCTATCATTAGGCATAGAGAGGAGGTATAGGACAAAAATTTGAATTGGGGTCTAATTCTCTAGGAGGTGAGTTAGACTATACAGGAAAGACTGTGGTAGAAGAAAAGTAGATGTAAAAGTATTTGCTGACATGCCCTTGCTCTTCTTCCCTATAATATCCAGAACTTGTGGTTACTTTGAAGAGTCTACAAGTCTTCCTACATTAGTGACTTTTAAGATTTGCTACCTTAGTGGATAAACAAGGCACATGCACATCCTTTGATCAATAATCTTTACTTGCCCACATTCTCAGTACTACTTATAGCTGCCATATTCCTATTTATCAATAGACCAAGACCATGCAGAAAAGGAAGATGCATTGAGGTTTGCAGACCACTCAATACAGCTTCTGTATACAAATTTTGGTTCCACAGAATCTTCCCTTTGGTTCCACAGAATTGCAAAGAACATATAGATATGTCTTGGTAATAAGATACCAATGTTGAATATGCTTTTTTTTTTTCTTTTAGAGGCAATCAGGATTAAGAGGTTTGCCTAGAGTCACACACCTACTATCTGAAGGAAAGTCATTCTTCTTGCTTCCAGAGCAAGCTCTCCATCACTTTGCCACCTAGCTGCCCCCCTTTTCTTTGTATAAATAACACACTAAAGACCTTGCGCTTTCTAAACAGCAAAACTGTTTCTTTATCCCCATTTTACATATCCTTTTCTTTTTCAGATATGGCCTACCTATGCCAACTGACAAGAGAATACAATCTAAATTTTGTGATAAAATCAAAGTTGGATTTTGATCTTTTCAAATCAACCAGCATTTATTAAGCACTGTGCCAGGTGCTGGGGCTCCTAAGATTAAGAAGATAAGACAGACAAGAAACAGTTTTTGACCTCAGGGAGATCCTCCCCCCCATTAAGAGAGATATCACCTGCTCACAGACAAGTAAATTCAAAAAGTCCAAGCAATTTCAAGAAGTACTGAGAACTAATAACCGAAAGTTACCAGAATAGCCTCATGTAGAACTAAACCCTGATGGAAATTAGGGATGGAAGAGGTGTTGGCAAAGAGTAATGCATTCTAGATATGGAAATGATCCTTGCAAAGGCAAAGAAGTGGGAAATGGGATATAGGTGTGAAGCATATCAAGTTGGCCAGTTGCGTCTAACAAGCTTTCTTGATCTTGAAAAATATGACCAAAAGTTGCACAGGAGACTTTTTTTAATGAAAAATTCAATTCTTTTGCTTTTTATTACACAAGGAAAACAAGGTTTCTGAGTTCAACAATTTGCTCCCTTTAATATTGCCATTTCCCCATCCTTCTTCCCCTCCCACCCCTGCCAAACTCCATGGAAACCCATTCACATCTTAGGTAGAAATCACTTCATAATGATATTACCCTTACATAGATTGAAATGGGGTTAAAAGCTTAGAATGTGGACTCTGGGATTTTCTTGATAAATGGAAACCTTTCCAGCACTTGCTTTAAAATGGAATCCAGGAGGCAGAGTTTAGAGCCTTTTGTTACTAAAGAAACCAGGTAAATTAGCGAGTAATACTTAGTCAGAGGGAAATCTTTTTGATTACTGAACTATTACAAAAGTCTCATGGCCAAAGTATAACCTCTCTCTGGAGGGAAATGTTCGGAGGGACCTTTTGCTTAAACTCGTAAAATCCCTTAAAGCAGATTTCATCTGTTTCCATTAAGTCGGCAAATTACTTCTAGGGAAAAAGGATAAAATGCGGGCAGTAAAGTGGCTGGGCTATGTTAATGATAGGAGGTGGGGCTGTTAAGGTGGAAGAATTGATGCTACATTTACGCCAGCAGAAAATTCAGCCCTTTTCATTTGTGTTGGGCTAAATGTAAATGATGTCACCTTCCTTCTCCTGGAAATGCAAAGTTATCAGGCAGCAGAAGCTTCGCTAAATGCACTGTGTGCCTGACATTAAAATGACTACAAGGTTATTTCTTTCCATATCTATTCTCTTGGAAATATTTCAAGATTTTATTTTAGTTGGGGGAAAATGCGGACTGCTAAAGGAAACAAAGCCTCAGCTACACTCTGACTGCTGGATTATTGCCATTCTATCTTGATGCTGATTGAAATCCAGGACTTTTTGTATCAAAGCCTTAATGAGATGCTGGCAAATATCTTTCTGCCCCACTGGAAATGTAATCTTTCTATTGAACATTTTGTCCCAGTGAATTTCATCTGCGATAGCGTTTTGCATTTGAATCAAAGAGGTCACTGCTTTAGATCAGAGGATGGGGTGGGTATGCAGTACACCTTGAGATGAAATTGATCCCGGAAAGTGGGGAAAATATAGCCAGTGAATCATTATACATAATTAGCTCATTGTTTCATCTAGATGGATTTGTGGTCATTATACCACTTCCCTGTTCTGATCTGCAGCTTTACCTGTAAAAATGACTGCCAATTCCAGGGTAAATAAGGCTACCCCATGGTCTGTGGTTCCTGGGGAATTAATTCAGGCTTTTAAAAAAATTTAAATGCAGCTTAAATATTCCAATTCCATTTATTTCATGAAACCCATGCATGCGATACCAATTTCCCCTCAATGGGCCCATCTTCTATGCACTTTCTTCCGTTTTACACGACTGGAGGGTTGTCCATGCTGTGAAGGAAGGCTTAAATTTCAGGCTGAAATCCTCTACCCCTTACCTAACCATCATGAGCATTTTCTGAGCTTCTGAACAGAGTTCATCATCAAGCAAAGTACTAAATTACACTCTTGTTTGCTAGGGTTGAGATGGCAGGATCTAGCACATAAAGCTAAAATGTATTTTAGGCAGTTATAAAATAATAACCAAATCTAAATCCTTGTAGTACTTAGCCTGTGAATTAAACATCCTGTGTCAGTAAGCAGTAAACCATCTCCACTATAAGCATGTCTATGTGTATATAGATCTGTTTTCAAATTAATAACAAAATTAATAAATTGGTTTTTCAAACTGAATTAACATCAAAAGCTTATGGGACTGACCTATTGTTCAGGTGCTGCTTTCACAAGTGAATTTGTGAATCCAAGAAGGCTTTAGGTATTCTGATTTAAATTCATATAAGTTAAATAATACCATAATTTTGCAGGACACTTCATTCTTATGTGCAGTATAACTGATCTAATCAAAAGATGGACATAATCACTTATGTTATGGGAACATTAGCCTGCATTAATAGCTCATAAGATTGGGCTGCAAACTAGGCAAATTCCCTGGGTTTTCTATATCCAGGAGAAGAAAGGAATTGAACAATGGATCTACAGTGGAAGAATTTTAATTTTAATTAAAAATAAGTCCCACAGTATTTTCAAAACAATAGCATCCACTACCACAATATACATATCTGCTTTTAAAAATTTATATAATATGTATAATCCATATCAGATTGCTTGCTGTCTTGAAGAGAGGGGAGGAAGGAGAGACAGAAAAAAATTAAAATTCAAAAATCTTATTAAAAATGTGTAAATTTATGTGTAATTGGAAAAATAAAATATTATTTGCAAAAAAATTTATAGTGAAAATTTTTGGAAAAATAATTCCTTTTAAAGTAGTATTTTATTTTTTAAATACATTGCAAAGATAGTTTTGGACATATCCCTTTGCAAAAGCTTATATTCCATTTTTTCTCCATTTTCCTCCTCTTTCTCCTCTCCAAAACAGTAAGCAATCTGATATAGATTAAACATTCTATGAGGTTATAGTTTTATTTTTGCCCTATACTCTATAAAAATAAGCAAAATTTCAGTAGAAACTTTATTTTGAGGGAAATGATTCTTTTAAAATGGTTCATTTTAAAAAGCTCATTATTAAAACCATAATATTATTTTATTGCTATTATTATCAAGTACATACCAAATGTCCAACACTATGTTGTAAAGGGAATGAGAGAAAACATCATTCTTTCTTGTAAGGATCTTATTATAATAGGGCTAACTTATTTTGAGTAATTGTTAAAATTTTAAATTTAAATACAAAATGAGAAGAAAAAAAATTCCCATTTACACAGCAGACCATAAGAGAGAATTCAGTACAAAACATTACATTAACATTTCAGGAAAACCTATATAATAAATCCTACCCATTGTTTTTCAAAACTGCCCAGCTTTTCTTTGCTTCCTTGTTGGCTTTCTTTCATTCTCGCTGTGAACTTTTTACTTTATTTTTTTCCTCTCTCACCCCCCAAGAAGGCTACAATTAAGCATGTATATATACACACATCTTTATTATATATGTATATATATACATACACACACATACACTTATATCCTCACAAATATATACATACATATATCTTTATAAATATATACATACATATATATACATTTCTGTGCATATATATATACATATACATGTGTGTGTATATGTATGTATATATATGTATATATATATATATATATATATAAAGTCATACTGTTTTTATTTCCTCCTATAATTTGTTTTTCTGAAGGTGGATAACATCTTCCTTCTTAAGTCAAAGGATTTCCATATTTTTCTAAATCAACCAGCTCATCATTTTCTACACCACAGAAATGTTCCAACCCATTTACATCCTATCTGAGAGATTGTCTATGAAAGTTTCCCCACAATTTTCTGCATTTCTTCTGTTCTTTGCTACATAAATTTTATTTATACAAGAAAATTTTAATTTAAAATAATCAAAATTATTCATTTTATACTTCAAAAAATGTTCTTGTCTTAAAGTTTAAGGTCTGATACTGCTGCATCTATTTAATCAGTCTAATTATTGATTGCCATATTCCTTTGGGAGGTAGGAAACAAGTCCATAAAAGAGAAAACCAAGGATTGACCTTCTCATGTAAGGTAGTGGTTCTACAGTCAGTGAGGAGAAGTTGGCTTTCATGATCACTGAAGATGTAGTAAGGACATAAAGGGTTTGACTTAAATCCTCAGCAAATTGAATTACTTTTTAGGTTGTTATTCATCTGGATTGACTAATGATTTTCTGCCCTTGGAGCAGAAAATAATGCTGATAATCAAGAAAAAAACAATCCTCTCTGTTTGGGGGACTTCTCTAAACACTGTTGCAGTCTCCCTCTCCTCTGGGGCCTGTCTTCTTCTTGTCCTAATCTAAAAACATCCATAGTTTAGATGAGAAACTTTCATGTTCTATGACTATATAGCCAAGGTTTCTTTGGCCATTCCTTAGCATTTTCCCCGGACAACAACATCAGAGATAAGAAAGCAATCAGACGTGCTGGAGCAAGAATCTGCATTCTTTCCTATGAAGTCTATCATCCAGCCTGCATCACAGCTCTCTTAGAGGAACTGATACACTAGCTGTCTCACACATCAACAAAAAATGAAGAGCAGGCAAAGCTGATTCTTCCAAGTCTGAGAGCAGTCTCAGCACAGAACCAATGCTGATCATTTCTGGGATCATCTCTTTTCTTATTTCTCTTACCTTCATGAATCCCATTTTAGGCTTTTTTTTTCTCTTTTATGAGTTAAAAGTGTTATAAAGCCTATTGCTTTATGTATTATTGACCAGTATGATGAAAGACCTCTCTAAGTTCCCAAAGTCCTAAAGTAGACCAGGACAGCTTTATAACCTGCTTTACTGTCTGTGAACCTATTATGGAGAAGGTAAGCTATTACAGAAATGTGCAGGTTTATGACATTTTCACGCTTGCATGCAAAACTGAGGGGGAGGGACATTACAGGCAGAGTAAATGGGATCAAAGGCCTAAAGGAAGGAGATCACAAGATGTTTTCAGGGAACCGCAAGATCTCTGCTTTAACTGTGTTATAAAATGTCTAAAAAGAAATAGTAGTAGATAAGACTGGAAAGATAGGTTGGATACAAGAGGAGGCCTTTGAATGAGAGCTGAGAGAACCTGTATTTGTCAGGCAATGGAGAGCCATCAAATGTTTATGACAAGAATGCTCAAATTACTAATAATAAGAGAAATGCAAATCCAAGCAAATCTGAGGTTTTACTGTACACCCAACAAATTGGAAAGGATGACAAAAGATGGAATAACCAATGTTGGAGGGGATCATGAGATCATGGGATTATTGGTGGAGCTTGAGTTAGTATAATCATTCTGGAAAGTGTTATAGGAGAAATCTACTAACCCCTCTCCCCATGTAGGTTGGGCTAATTTTTCCTTAAAAATTATTAAGAAATTCTTTGAGATTTGATTGACTTGGGAGATTAAGGGCTTAGACTATTGCCATCATTTTCTCATTTTCTGAGTACATAGCAGTCATAAGGAATAAAGGATGTCATTAGATTCTTAGCTAGTAAGACAAAATGAGAGTAGAGTTGAATAATCTCAAGGGATTGTCAATGCCTATATGTGTTGAAAATGTTTTTCCTGATATAGCTAAGCATATCTCCTTTTGTTATCTGCTGAACTGACCTACAAGCATCTCATTTTGTTACTTGAATTTAACTTTCAAAGGACTGGCTTAAACCAAACCCAGGCCAGAATTTCCAGTATCTCATATAGTGCCTGGCATATAATAAATGATTACTAGTTGAACTGAAGAACCATGAGGGTGTGCTGTCATTGAAATAGAGACAAAAATATGATAGGAAGTGCATTTTCAGCAGTGATAAATGCTACAGGAAGGTCCAGGAAGATAAGGAAATAGAAAAGACTTTTAAATTTAGTAAGTATCCATGACGTTTGATACAATTGTCTCTGCAGAGAGTCAAAAACAGATTGCAAGAAGAATGAATTGATTATAAAGGACGTATGAAGAAAGATGCTATGTGCATTCAGAGAAAGAACTGAGAAGTAGAAGTAGGTATAGAATAATTATATATGTGTATGTGAGTATGTGTATGTGTGTGTGTATGTGTGTCTATTGGTAGCCATCTCCAGGGCAGGTTTGGGGGCGGGAAGAAAAGAGAGAAACAAAGAAATTTGTATGATAACTTTATTATATTTAAAAGGAATTGCAAATTGTACATTTTGTACATTTTGTACAATGATTTGTAGTTTCCTGTGCAATCATCTTTTTTTATTATTATCCTGTTATCGAAATGTTTGTTTTAGTTCATAAGTTAAAAATAAAAAAGTTTTTTAAAAAAGAGCAATTGGTGTTTATAAAGAGAAGACAGTGAAAAAATTTTTTTTTCTAGAAACGAAGTTATACACAGTAACAGCAACATTTTGTGTTGATGAATGACTTAGGTTATCGCAGCACCACAATGATCCAAGATCATACTAAAAGACTCATGATGAAAATGTTACCTGTTATTTTAAAAAAATGAATGCAGATTGAAGCATACTTTTTTCACTTTTTTTTAAAATGTTTTTCCCCCTTGGGGTCTGTTTCTTCTTTCACAACTATGACTAAAATGGAAATATGTTTTATATAATTGCATACATGTAACCTATATCTAATTGCTTATCATTTTAGGAAGAGGGAAAGGAGGGAAAGAGAGGGGAAAAATTGGACCTCAAAATCTTGTAAAAATGAATGCTAAAAATTGTTCTTATCTATAATTGGGAAAAAAACAAAATACTATTAAACAAAGAAACTTGATGAAGGCAGAGCAGTTGGTTAAAAAAACCTGAGCATATTTGTAGAGAGAATGTGTAACCAAAAGCAGAGTATAATTGATAGGGTAAAATCCTGGAAAAATAAGAAAGGAAGGAACTCAAGGACACAAGTGGAAGGATTAGTTGAGAAAGAAAAGAGAACACTTCTTATTCTGAAACAGGAAGCACTGGAATGACTGAAGAAAAAAAGGAATTTGGAGTAAAAGAAAATTTGAAAGTCTCATGCCTCATGGCCTTTATTTCAGCAAAGTACGAGTAAGAAACTTAAGCTAGGGAGGTTGAAAGTTGGGTTGTATATTTAAAGGGTAGAAAAGACATGTATTGGCCATGATAGTAAATGCTGAGAGCATTTAGAGACTGCTAAATAACACTAAGGTTCTAGATGAGATTGAATTGCATGAATTTGTGCGGAACTAATTGGTCCAGTTTGATGACTTTCTCCAGGATTATATTTACCTGGGAATAGGAATAGAGAAAGTAAAGTGTAGAGGACCTCTTAAGAGTGGGGATTGTTTAACAGGGGATGGAAGGTTAATGAATCTTTTTTATCTAAAGATCTTTGAAAAAGTAGGAGAATTTGTCTGTCACAAAGTGACTTAAGTACATGGTTATTTCCAAATTGAGGAGTTGATCTACAGGTATTTGTGGACTACTTACAATGATTATGTTAGGTTTCAGAGGAATAAAACAAAACAAAACAAAGACATGAAATATTTCTGTTCACAAGAAGGAAGCAAGGAAGGAAAGAGGATCAAAACATCCCATGATTTTCCATATGAGACAAAAATCTGATTGTAGTAACTCTTCTTATCATACTTTGCTATAGGTATTTATTCTATGGGTATGGATGTAGGGAGCTAGAGCCAGCTTACCATTTTACCCTTCCTTGCAATTTTTGCTAGATCATCTCTCAACACAGCAAGGACTTCCATTTCTGTCCTGACCCCAGCATACTCAGACTCAGAAATGTCTTCTTACTCTCTTTAATGATGAATAAAGGTGATTAATGCCTTCACATAGAATCATCAATTTTCCCATTCTCTTACTTTTTCCTCTCCTTGATCAAATCTCCTATTCTCTGCTTTTCCATATATTCTTGATCATGGCATTAATATTCTTAAACTAAATGATAAATATTCTTAAACTAAATCTGTTTTCCAGCTCTCCTTTTATAGCCACATTCCCTTCTTCACTATTCCAAGGCCATTATGTCACTCTACCAGCACTAGCAGTGTCTCTATCCTGACACTTTTGATGAAATCATGGGCACTCTTGTTTTCTGAAGTCTGGGAACTAGACATCTCGTTTTGTTTTTTACTTGCAGCATCCCTAGTTCCTAACCATAACAAAAATGGATTCAATCCAGTTCAACAAACACTTATTATGGATTTATTATATGCAAGGCAGTGTGCCTAGTGTTGGAGATACTGACTGAAAAAAATGGTGGTCACCCCTAAGTGGGGGGAATGATGTCACAGGATAGATGTTGCAGAAAAGGTACTATTGGAACAGGGATTCGAAAGAGGAAGGCAGAAATGTACTGTGAAGTTGGGGGGAGGCAGAATTTATTCTAAGCCATGGGCTTGGTATTCACAAAAGCACCTTGGTAGGAATTCACAGAGAAGTGTGGAGAATAGTGACTTAATAGAGCTTGATTGGAATAATGTAGGCCACCATGAAATAAGACTGAAAAGTCTGGATAGAGCCATATTTATACATGCTAGATTGGACCTAGAATGGGCCATAGTAAAGAATTGTATTTTATTCACGAGACAATAAACACAGAAGTCTTTTGAGCAATAATCAGACCTATGAATTAGGAAGAATATTTTAGCAGTATTATGAAAGATAACTTAAGAAAAGGGGGGACTAGAGGCAGGAAAAAACCTAGGAAATTAATGCAATGGACCAGATAAGAATCAGCATTTCTGTATAATACCAGCAACATATAGCAGGAAGAAGCAGAAAAGAAAATTTCTATTTAAAAGAGGTACAGACAGCATAAAATACTTGGAAGTCAAAACACACACAAGAACTTACATGAACATCATTTAAAATATTATACAAATAAAACTCTGCAGTAGAGTTGGAATGATTGGCAGGTTAGTTCAAGAAAGGACCTCAGAGTCTGGTGTCTTATCCTGCAAGTTGATCTTCAGAATCTCCCTAAGACAAATCAAATGGAAGCAAATCAGTTTCCTGGTATGGCACTGGTATACTATCCAGGTTTCACAGGCATACAAGAATGAGATCAGCACAATGGTTCTGTAGACTTTCAGTTTGATAATCAGTTTGATATCTCTCCTCTCCCACACTTTCTTTCAGAGCCTTCCAAACACTGACTAGCTCTGGCAATGCATGTGTCAATCTTATTATCAATGTGGACATCCCTGGAAAGTATACTGCCAAGGTAAATGAACTTATCTGCTACATTCAAATGAAAAGAGATCTAAACAACTGGAGAAATATTCATTGTTTGTTAGGATCCAAGTCTATGTAGATGGTAACTATAAATGATACTTTAAATTATCTGAAGCAATTGTAATATGATTTGAATATATCTGTGATTTCTACCAGTAACAAAATACCAACTCCTGCTAATATCTCTGAGGTCTATTGACTATATTTGTAATGGAAGGAAATGTTAAACTTCAGTTAGAAGTGAATAAAAAACAAAACTGTAACTTTTTGTTGCAGTGTAACCTGGATTAAGAATTTACATAATTATTTAACATGTATTGATCAACCTGCCATCTGGGGGAAAGGGTTGGGGGAAGGAGGGGGAAAGTTGGAACAACTGTTCAGCAATTGCCAATGCTGAAAAATTACCCATGCATATATCTTGTAAATAAAAAACTATTAAAAAAAGAAGAATTTATGAATTAAGAGATTATCCAGTGAGTTCTCCAGGGTCACGTGGCCAGTGTATATCAGAAATAGGTCTTCCTGGTTCACAGGCTAGCTAACTATCCATTCCTCAGTCATGTCTCTATACTTGCAAATTTAAAAAAATGAATCTAACCTTCCTCATAGGAGGGAGGGTACTAACAATTGAGAGAGACGTAGGAAAGGCTTCATATAAAAAGTGTATCATGAAGAAAACCAATAATTTCAAGAAGAGGAGCTGAGGTAGGAGAGAAGTTTTTGGGGGGCAATTGGTGACCCCATAGTGCATGCAGTGCTGGGCTTAGAGTCAGGAAGACTTATCTTTTTGAATTCAAATCTGGCCTCTCCTATTTACTAGCTGTGTGACCCTGAGCAAATCCCTTAACCCTATTTGCCTCAGTTTCCTCATCTGTAAAATGAGCTGGAGAAGAAAATGGCAAACCACTCCGGTATCTTTGACAAGAAAACCCAAATGGAATCATGAAGAGTCAAACACAATTGAGCAATTATAACATAGGAGATTGGGAATCATTAAAGAGAGCCAATTATGTTCACTATAAGGTGCTTAATAAAGTTGGAGAGAAAGCTCATATAGTTAGAAAAAATTTTTTAAATGATTAAAAGAGGGGAGAGGGTTTTTGGTTAGGTTTTAAGCAGGTCTGAACAGGTAAGATACTAAAACAAGGACACAATCAATCATGAATGAATGAATGTGTGACAAATTATTAATTGTTTACCATGGGCAAAGCACAAATAGAAAAGCAAAGACAGTCTTTGATCTCAAGATATTCACATTCTAATAGGAGATAATAGAATCATAGCTTTATAACTAGAGGTCAAGCCCTTCATTTTACAGATGGGGAAACTGAGCACATAGTGTATCACACAGATAGTAAAGTCTTCTTCATTCTAAGTCCAATATCCCCTTTCTCATACCGTGCTGCTTCTCACATATAGATTTCAATTGCTAGTCAAATGGAAAGTCTCGGTGTTTCAGGTCTCAAGAGGTGTATTTGGTGAGAAAGTGGGGCCTGTAGTATTGCAAAAGCAAATACCTTGTCACCATCCAGTGCTATCAGGATTGTGTCTGTGGATGATTGGCTATTGGAAAACCAGACTGGGATCAGGGCTGATAATTTGGGGAGTGTCATTACAAGGGCTCTTGAAACTACCTGCCTATAGGTAACATTTTGGTCAACTGGATTTGTCTGTAGGCAGGAAATGCACCTAGAAAATTACTTCAGAAGTTCAGATAAGAATCAGCATTTCTAATATTTCCAAGAAAATCCAGCAGGAAGAGACAGAAGAGAAATTCCATTAAAAAGAGCTACAAATAGTACAATATACATGGGTATGGTGGTGACAGAAAGAAAGGTGGCCCCCTTTTTCAAAAGGGTTGCTCCCTGCTCTGATGGCTTCAGAAGCCAGAAGGAGGCTTGATGGCATTATTAGTTTATTCCTAGGACTCTTGGGTTTGGGTTGTCTCCATGAGGGTATGAGGATTTGACCCACCTGGCACAATTGCTTCTTGTTTCTCCCTTAGGGTCCCTTGTTGCTTCAGCTAAGCTGCCTTTCCTACCCTGTTGGCACTCATTGGTTGGCAGTGAATATTGCAAATTAATTCCCGAACAATTAACTTGGCCACAGAAATTGGCATCAATTTTCAATCTGCCAAAATGAAAGAATCATCTTTATCACAAAATGGTTCAATGGCCCAGCATAGACAAAGCCCTAATTGGTGATGATCTTTCAGACAGACCTAATTTATTGCTGTTATCTTGCATTTCCACTGAAGAAGGATATTTTTGCCATCATTTCAAAAGACTTCAGTAATCTTTTTTTTTTTTTTTGAGAAGAGGAGCTGTGAAATAATGAAGATAACTGTTCATCTATAGCCCTTAAAAAAAAACCCTCAGATCTACAAGCAACTCAATTATAACTACATACAAACCATATATATGCTGTAATTTGATTATATCTCACATAAGGTATTCTATTTTTTGCAAGTAAGTGCTTTGGGCATTTTGCAGCTAAATAATGCTAAGAAAAGAAATCAACTTGATATTGAAGGTTTTCTTTTTTTAAATGTTTAAATCCTTCCATTTCCAATAAAATAAAGGGAAAAAGGTCCTTAGGTTTTGTTACACAGAATTAAAGTAATCTGTCTCATTCAAAAATAATGTTCCATCAAGAAAATTGCATTTGTGCAGTTTGAAAGGAAAAAAAATGTATCTGTGAAACTTAGAGTATGGAATGGAAGGTTTATAGAAAAAACCTGGAAAATCATCCTAGTTTATTTGTGAAAAGGCTCTTGCCCCCATGAAATTGTGATGTGTTCTTTCCATCGTTGAATTGTTTCTCTTCATTGTTGAGTGTCACAAGGCAGAGAGGTCTAGAATTACCATGTTATGAATGTGACTGAATTGGTTTCAAATACATTTCAAAATAGGTGGTTATGAACAGAGGCTGAAAATTCTCATTTAACAATCAGTAAGACTTTAAATGACTGTCCCTTAATACACATTTAATTTAGACTCTTGGCAAGATTTTTTCATGTCTAGACAGGACTAATTGGTTACAAAAATATACACAAAAGAGTCAAGCATTTGATACATTTGAATAAACATTGAAAATGTTTATTTTTTAAAAAAATCTTCCAAGGTTTAGATTTCTGAACAAAGACCAGTTCCTTTGATATTTTCACATTAGAGTTCCTCCTATTTCATTTCCTAGAGGTAAGAATAACATAGGAAGGAGGGGAAAAAGAGAGCATGAGGTCAAGGACAAAGAAAAAAAGAAAGGAGAGGTGTGTCTTGCAGGAGAAAAGAGTATTAAATTTTGAATCAGCTGATCTGGATTGAAATCTTAGCTTTATTACTAATTGTGTGATCTCACTCAGAGACTCAGTTTCTTCATCTGTCAAATTAGGGAATTGGAGTAAATGATTTGTCCTTCTTCCATTAGCACAAAAGTACAACTTAATTTATTCAATTATTTAACAACAAATAGTTATTATTTGCAAGCAATTATTTGCAATTTTTTGTTTTATTTTGTTTTGTTTTACCTTTGGATACCACGTGTAATAGATATGTGGGATCCAAAGGTAAAACAAAACAAAATAAAACAAAAAACCAGTCCCTGAGTAACAGGTACATTGATAACTAAATGCAAACTAATATAAGGAGGAAGAAAGCTAACTTAGGTCTTGGGCCTTCAAAAGGCAAAAGGGAAGACCTGTGGATTGCTTGTGGTGGGCCAGTCTAGAAGTGACCCTTAAAGAGAAGATAGATCCTAAATGAGGTAAAAGGCAGAAAGGTGGAGAGGGCATGAAACAAATTTTGTTACTTCCCAATTTGGTTTTTGGCCAGTTCTGATACTGAGAAAAGGAAAAAAAGGATAGTATGACTTTTTTTCCTCCCTGAGTTTATTTCAATATATTGAAATTAAATTACTTAAATTGAAATTAAGTTACTTAAAGTTAAATTACATTAAATTGTCTCTACCTGTTCTCTCTTACCTGAATATCTGGTAAAGGGAGTGGAATAGACGTGGGCTTGGGAAAGGGGAAATTTAAATTGTGGAAATAGAATTGAAATCTAAAATCCACGTAGAGCAAGATACAGAATGATTTACTTCAGAGTCAGGATGAGGAAAGAACTTTGCTATTAACAAGACATTCTATTGCTATAAAGCCATCTATTATTAATATCCACAGAATCAAAAAACTCAATAAAAATTCATTAAGTGCAAACTGTGAAAGGGACTGTGCAACTCATTAGGTATACTAAGAAAACAATAAAAATAGTCCCTAACCTCAAGAAATTAACTTCCAAATTTAACTTAAAGCTTTTCAACTCTAAATCTAGACTACCATGATCTCATTAAAATATAATATAACATGAAGGGAAAGAATTAGTGACTAGGGAAATTAGACAAGATTTTGATGGCTAAGGATTTATTCCAAGAGACAAAAGTGGGAAGGGAACATGCTGTAGGCATGAGGGATGGCTTATACAAACACAAGGAGATGGGAGATGCACTCTCATTTTGGTGAATAGCTTGTAAGGCCAATTTGACCAGCATGTAGCATATGTGAAGGGGAATAATGTGAACTATATCTGCAGAGGCAGGTTGCTACTATGCTGTGGAAAACCTTAAATGTTGGGTATTTAAAAAAAAATAAGTTTATCCTAGAGGCAATAGGGAGCCACTAACATTTTTTGAGCAAGAAAGTGATTTGGTCAAATCTATATTTCAGGAAGATAATTTAGGTTGCTGTGTGGTGGATGAGTTGAAGAGAAGCGGGACTGGAAGCAGGGAGTCCAATTAGGAAATGTGATGAAACCCTGAACTGGGATAGTAACTACTTTAGTGGTGAGAAAGAGAAAGTAGAGATGTTATAGAAATAGAATGAGCAGGACCTAGCTTATTGGATATAGAGGATGAGAAAGCATTAAGGACCCATAGGCTCCTAAATTTAAATCCAAAGGGTATCTTTATTGAGTCCAAACACTCTTATTTTACAGGTGAGAAAATTAAGATCCAGAATGAGTGATTCCCCTTTGGTCATACAAGCAGAGAGAGACATAGTTTGAATCTGAAGCCAGGTCCTCTGCTATGCCTTTATTACTATACTAGTGAGAGAAATTATTATTTCTCTCATATATTAATAATCAATTATTGAATTAGGACCAGGATTTTTTTCAGAAACCTGCAAGTTGTTCAGTCCCTGAAGGACATTGTTGATAAAGTTGCCCAAATCCCCAGAGTCCATGGTTTTTTAATCCGGGGGGGGGGGGGAGACCTTACCCAACTAGAGAATTTATACAGAATATAATCTAAGGTAAATTCCAGTCTATTGTATTCTACTCAGGCTTGAGTAGGTGTAGATTTTTTTGTCTAGGTTGCCTAAAACTGAGGGTAGTCTGGGAGTGAGTGTGATTCTCACCCCCTCATTAGAATGGATTCACCTCTCATTAAAATATTCATTCTTCTTATTAATTGTTAATCAATCAGAATTGATAGCCACTTTCAGGAACATCTATTCTTCCAAAGGCATTTAAATACTGAGAGTTCTATGAGAGTTCTGGCACATGAAAGTGTCACTGATTTCATTTATTATTATCTGCTAACATAATTAATAAAATGATTACATGCCAAGAAACTATGTCTCTTCAGCTTTTTATATATCACACCAAACTGCTTCCCAACAATTCCGAGGCTATTATTTGGGATAGTGAAAAGGTAGTAGAGCCCTTCCCAGAATTTGGAAATTTTAGAGGAGGAATGAATTGAAGGAGAAGATAATGAGTACTTTCCTGGACTTACTGGGTTTGAAATGCCAATGGGATGCCAGTGGGGAGTATCAAGCATTCAGTTGGTTGTAGGAGACTGAAATGCAGGAAAGATTAGGTCTGAATATGAAGAGTTGGAAATTATCTACATGAGAACTACTAAGAATACCAAAGGCTAAAAACGTATAGGGAGAAAAGAAGCAGGTCCAGCACAGAGCCTTAGGAAACATCCATCCTTAGGGGGAAAAATATGGATAATTATCTAATAAAAGAAACTGAAATGAGTAAGTGAAAAGAGGAGAGCCAGTAGAGAACAGTGACAAGGAAGCCAAGAGAGAAGAGAAAACTTGGTGTCAAAAGTTTTGGAGAGGTCAAGTAGGATTAAACCTTTGAAAAAGACATTGGATTTATCAGTTAAGACATCATGAAGTAAGAAGGACAAGCTGAACAGTTTAGTGATGACTGTGATCAGAGTAACAGTGCCTAAAATCAATCAAGTTAAGATATTCATGAATATATGGAAGATACTAACATGAGTGAGGGTTCAGATGACAGGGTATTTTAAGTAATTATAATTTATTCACCATCATTCAGAAACCTCCACCCCATTGAAATTCACTCCCTTGGTCTATATCATTCAATCCATATCCTTGTTGAAGTGATCTATTGATTACTAGGATATTTGCCTTTTTTTTTTCTTTCCAAGCTCACCTATCTTAACTTATGCTATCCAGTTCTGCTAGGATCTTCTAAGGTCAAATGAAATTCAATTTCTGTATGAACAGAATGAATAAGGAACATGCTTCATTGAGATTAAAACAAATAATAAGGGAACAGAAAAGTAATCTTTTATAAATATATCTATATAGAGATATATTTATAAAAGATTATAGCTATATATATCTGAGTATAATTTTCTTCTTCTACTCCCTTCCCTATAGTATTTAGGAAAAAATTCTTCCACGATAAATGATGGGATTGAAATATGCTCCCCTCTCAATTATTCATTTCCTCCCTACTTCATCCTTGTCCTAAGGAAAGGAAAGTTAAGCTTCCACTTCCCCTCTTCATTCTGGCAGCTGTAGATTATTTCTGTAAACAGAGTTGTTTTAAAATACATTTCATGATATAAGTGACAATGTATTAAAATCTAGATAGCCATTCAAGTCTGTATCAATTCTTGCCTGAATGATAGTAATGAGATTGGGATTTGGAGGAAAGATATTCACAAACGGGAGCTGATTTGAATTATTGAAGTTTTATAAAAAGCAATTTGGATTTGTCTGAGAAAGCATACAGGGTTATTAGGAGGTGTGTAGGTTTGGGGTACGCATATATTTAATTGAGTTTATAGCTAATTAGAGGAGAAAAGAGAATTAATATTCAGGGCTAGATTCTTCTTGAGATTTGAACTGATAAGCCCCAGGTTGCAGCCAGGTAAAATATAAGTAATTCACTTTCAAGCAGTTGGAGGCCTTTCTTGGCACCTGAGTTTTAAAAGAAAGCCATTCCAAGGAGGCAGGAGGGAGCTAAAACAACAGTATGCCCCTCTTTCAAAGGGTCAGGGAACAAGGTTTATCAAGACCATCAATAATTCTGGCTGGTTTGGTGGATGATTGACAACTCTGCCTGCCTAGCTCTCTAACGCCACCAGCTGCTTACACATAGGATTTTTTCTTTTCAAAGCTTTTTATTTTCAAAACACACATATAGTTTTCAACATCCATCCCTGCAAAACCTTTGCACATAGGATTTAAAACAACTCCTGGAAAAAGAAAATTGCTTTTTCAGCATGTCACTTTTGTAAGCTTTTTGTTAAGTCACTCCTGATTGCTTTTCAGATTTTTCAAGAAACTTTGACCTTCAAACCAGTACAGATATCTAGAATCTTAGATGAATAAGTAATGTGAAGAATTTGAGGCTAAATGAAACTTATTGTAAACCACTGACTGAAGCTGGAGCCTCAAATGTGAGCATTATTGTTACCAAGACTCCATTTAAGGCCTGAGTGCCTTCTGGCTGGAACACACAAGGATGGAGACAAAGCTTCTGAAGTCTCCCAGGAGGTATTGTTACTTTGGCAGTCTTATCTCTCATTCCCCTAATACTTTGTAAGGAAATGCCCTTTTATAGGTCACAGAGGGTTAGCTAGGTATCACAACAGTCAATAACTGAGATTTAAGGAAATGCCCTGTATCTTTTCTAGGTGTTGATGAACATGATTCATTTAAAGGACCAAAACAGAGGTTCAATTCTCTTGGATCAGCTTCCCCTAATCCACTCTCTATATCTATAGAGGAGAATGACTGTTGTTATTACTTACTATTATGCCGGCTCACCATTAAGTAATTTTCAATTACTGCTGCTGCACTTAATGGACACACCACAATCTGAAACACAGTGTTCCATTACTAAAAACAATTGCTAATGCAAGGGTGGGAATCTCACCAAGAAAAAGGCTAGAATTCATGGAACAGTGTCATCTCTACAAAGGCAATGATGTACTTAAGAAAGGAAAGAAAGGATGCAGCTGTGGCTATGAAAAAATTCTTTTCCCTCTTATTACCTTGTTAGAGTGCCCTCATGTGTCTCTGCACTGCAATGTCATGGCAGGTCAAATGATTTGTCTTTGAATCTTGAGGGATGAGTGTTAGCTCAGTCCTCTCATATTATAGGTGAGGAAACTGAAACCCAGGGAAATTACCTGATTTGCCCAAGGCTGCAAGATAGTAAATGTTAGAGATATGATTTGAACCCAGGTCCTTGAACTTCAGATTCAAAGCATCCCTATAATGTATAATGTCTATGCTTAATTCTTTATGATTGCTTCAGGTTTTACACATGAATCTCTGGAGAGCTTGCAAGCATCACAACTTGGCCACTCCTTCACTTAATTTATTTTTAATTCAGGTTTGTGTCAGAAAATTGACAAAGTCTTACTATTTCTACAAAACATCATGGAAAATACATTTAATTTGATGAAAATTGCCAAGAAAAAAATTTGTACAAGGGTATGCTGGTAAAGTTCAACAACAGGTGGCACAACATGCTTTTAAGTTTAATTTGCATTGTTAACCTTTTCTCCATTCCTTTCTTAAATCTAGACAACCAACAAAACAGTAAGTTAAGCCCTGATTTATGGCATTTGCCAATTTAAAGATATAGATGATCACATCAAAAACTTTAACAATCAATTCTCCCTTAAGTCTGTTTAAGCTGGATCCAGCATTTCCTTATGAGTACAAGTTGTTTCTTCCC
Organism: Antechinus flavipes; assembly: GCF_016432865.1. NCBI lineage: Eukaryota > Metazoa > Chordata > Mammalia > Dasyuromorphia > Dasyuridae > Antechinus > Antechinus flavipes. Next base: position 419,934,988 of record NC_067400.1, read on the forward strand.
CTTCTCTTCCCCCACCCAAGAATGTAAGCTTCTTGGATGGCATTTATATCATCAGACCTGATCCCATGTATTGACATAGGAAAAAACTTAACTACTTGATGAACTAAACCTAGTCTCTCAATGATTCCAGGTGGCATTCTTAGATTACATGTTATGCTAGTAGAGGGAGTGTTCATACCAAAAGTTTTCCCTACCCATAAAATCACAAATCCAGATCATAAATTATCATTATAATGTTTTCTATTACATGAGGCCTTTTCTGATATTCCCACTTGTGACTCCTATCCCCAAATGACACTGCATATCTTTTATACTTATTTATACTTTACATACATATTTCCCTCCTAGGAAACTATTTCTTTTTTCTTTTTTTTTTTAAATAACTTTTTATTGACGGAACCCATGCCAGGGTAATTTTTTACAGCATTATCCCTTGCACTCACTTCTGTGACAATTTTTCCCCTTCCTCCCTCCACCCCCTCCCCCAGATGGCAAGCAGTCCTATACATGTTAAATAGTTACAGTATATCCTAGATACAAGATATATGTGCAAAACCGAACAGTTCTCTTGTTGCACAGGGAGAGTTGGATTCAGAAGGTATAAATAACCCAGAAAGAAAAACAAAAATGCAAGCAGTTTATATTTATTTCCAGTGTTCTTTCTTTGGGTGTAGCTGCTTCTGTCCATCTTTGATCAATAAAGGCTCTCTTTATCGAAGAGATCCACTTCCATCAGAATATATCCTCAAACAGTATTGTTGTTGAGGTATATAATGATCTCCTGGTTCTGCTCATTTCACTCAGCATCAGTTCATGTAAGTCTCGCCAGTCCTCTCTGTATTGATCCTGCTGGTCATTCCTTACAGAACAATAATATTCTATAACATTCATATACCACAGTTTACCCAGCCATTCTCCAATTGATGGGCATCCATTCATTTTCCAGCTTCTAGCCACTACAAACAGGGCTGCCACAAACATTTTGGCACATACAGGTCCCTTTCCCTTCTTTAGTATTTCTTTGGGATATAAGCCCAGTAGAAACACTGCTGGATCAAAGGGTATGCACAGTTTGATAACTTTTTGAGCATAGTTCCAAATTGCTCTCCAGAATGGCTGGATGTGTTCACAGTTCCACCAATAATGTATCAGTGTCCCTGTTTTCCCACATCCCCTCCAACATTCCGCATTATCTTTCCCTGTCACTCTAGCCAATCTGACAGATGTGTAGTGATATCTCAGAGTTGAATTAATTTGCATTTCTCTGATTAATAATGACTTGGAGCATATTTTCATATGGCTAGAAATAGTTTCAATTTTTTCATCTGAGAATTGTCTGTTCATATCCTTTGACCATTTATCAATTGGAGAATGGCTTGAGGAAACTATTTCTTAAAGACAAGGATTGTTTTGATTTTCTCTTTATATTCCTGATGACAATTTTAAAAAAACAACAACCTGGTTCTGTGATTGGTATAAGAAACTTCCAGTAAAGGGATTCCTTTTATCAATGAAGATTGTCCCCCATTCTGAAATTTATAGTGCTAGAAAATTACCCAAGCCCAGTATTACATAGCCAGTGTGTGTCAAAAGTAGGATTGTAACCTGTCTCCTTAACTCCAAGATCAGCTTAATTATATCATCATCATCATCATCATCATTACCTTTTTCTTCTTCTTCTTCTTCCTCCTCCTCCTCCTTTTTCTTCCTTATCATCATCATCACCATTGGGATTAAGATATTGCCACTGTTCTGACATGAATTACAAATAAACCAGGAGAAAGTCAGTTTTCTCTCCATCATCCATGCTACTTCTCATTTGGCACATAATAGGAACTCAAGAAATGCTTGCTATATTGAATTGAATTAAACCTAAAGTTAAGACTATGACAACTAAAAATGTTCCATTCCTTTGAGAAATCAGTCTCAAATAGGTAGTAGCAACTTAAATCTAAAGGGTTTTTTTTAAAGGTATTTAAACCAAATTACCTTTATCATCTTGCTTCGTGTTTAAAACTCTTCCCATTTTGCTCTATATCCCAAGATACCACTGTTTGACAGGAAAGAACTTTCACAGCCCCACTGCAAGAAGTCAGAGCTATTTATTTCAGAAAGGTTAATTTCAAGTCGAGCTGTACTTTTATCTTTTAAAATAGATTTTTAAAGAAAGATTACTTAATCTTAGCCTCAATTTAATTGGTTTAGCACCTAGAAATTTGAGTTAAAATAAAGGTATTTATAACAAAGAGAAACTATCATGATAGAAATGACTATATTCTATGCCCTTCAGCCTTTTAATTGATTATTTTACATTTATTAGAGCATCATTAAGCTCTGCCCAGTATAATCACTCTTAATTTTATCATTTCCCCATCTCCCATAATGTTATGTAGCAGTATCATTTGAAATTGATATAAAAACCAGATAGTTACTGTGTTTATTAAGCTTTCTCTACTTTTAGCTTTCATGACATTCAACTCTGAATTCACGTACATTTGGGTTCAGAGATATTGTAGACAATTATAATCTCTTCTGACTAAAGCCCTTCACAATTTGAAGCTGTGAAGTTCTAGAACCTAACTTTCTTTCTCTCTCTTCCTCCCTCTCTCCCTCCTTCCTTCTCTTTCTTTCTCCCTCCCTCCTTTCTTCTCTCCTTCCCTCTCTTCCTCTTTCTCCCTCTCTCTCTCACTTCTCTCTCTCTTCTCCTGTTTTTTCTCTGTATACACACACATAGTGATCTCCATTCTATCATATTGAAGTTCACATTAAAATAATAAAATATTTCGTTGTGACAAAATGACAAAGTAAGGAAAACAATGGACATTAGCATGATACTTTAATATGTTACCTCATTGCTGGTCATAACAACCTTAGGACATAGGTAGAACAAATATCTTTATTCTCATTTTAAAGATGAATAAACTGAGGCTCAGGGAATTACTATAATCCCACACAACTAGTAGACCTTCTGTGTAGAGGATAAACATATTCTAATTTAGGTGAATTTCAGCCTTAAAGCAGTAAGTCTATTACCTCATACTCTTCCATTAGAGTTTAGCGCAACCCAATTTTTGAAAGAGAAAATCAACTAGGATTCCCTTGGCCAGACTGCTGAAGATGGTTGAGTTACATTATCAAGGCACATTCTCAGCAGGAGAAGCTGAAAATTTTTAGCACACCCCTTCATTTAGATGCCCACCCCTTCACTGATTGCTCACCAGTCAGAGTTGACTTCTATCAGGGGCATTCCCTTTCCAAAAAAAAATCTAAGATATTCAGTGTTTCTATGATTTTGTCTTTGTTTACTGAGAGAAACCACTGACTATTAATTTATTGGTTATAAGCTAATCAAATTAATTAATTTATTATTAATCACCCAGAAATTCTGTCTCTCAGGTTTTTCATTCATCTTGTCTCTCCTCCTGTTCCACTATCTCTTATCCAATTTATATTTCTCTTCTCTCCCAAGTTACCCAAATGAAGGCAGCCATTCTAATCCTCAAACAATGATTGCAATGGCATAGTGGAAAGAACTTTGGAGGGAGGAAATTTGACTTTTAATCCCTGCTTTGCCATATATTCACTGAGAAACATTGGACAAAGCTGTTGGACTTCTGCCATTGTTTTTTTTTTTTTTTTTAATATGTAAGATGAGGAGTTCATAGACTTAATGACTAAATGAGCCCTAGCAGTCCTTTTAGCTTTAAAATTCTCTCAGACCATCTAAGAAGTTAACTTTAGAATAATGGCAACAACTCACCTTTTTATAGTACTTTTTGCAAAGTGCTTCACAAATATTGTCTCATTTTCTCCTCCCAACAACCATGTGTGTTGGGTGCTATTATTATCCCATTTTAGAGTTAAGGAAACTGAGACAAACAAAGATTAAATTACTTTTCCAGGGAGCCATAGTTTGAGGTTGGATTTGAACTTAGATCTTCTTAACTCCAAGCTCAGCATTCTATCTACTACACTTTCTAGCTGGCTCTTTAGAAAGAAAAAATAAACAAATGGTACATATATTATAGAATCATAGATTCAGAGCTGAAAGAAACCTTAGAGTTCAGTTCACTTGCAGATGAGAAAACTGAGAAACAAGAGAAATAAACATTTAATAAGTGTCTTTTATGTGTCAGGCAGTGTTAACCTCCTGGCAAAACAGGTGTTATATTTATCTTCATTTTATGGTTTAGGAAACTGAGGCAGAAGTTAAGTAGTTTACCTAAGATCACACAACTAGGAAGTGTCTGAGACAGAATTTGAACTCAGATCTTCCTGACTTCAGACACAGAACTCTATGAACTATGGAGCCACCAAGTCTATGGACCAGGAGTTTAAATAACTATGCTCATAAGTAAAATTGGATTTGAATTATAGCTCTGATATTTACTTACTAGGAGTTGCTCCTTGGGCGTTAGTGTATACTATCTGAACTCTCAGATCCTGCTACAATTTCTAAGGCCCCTTCAGAGTGAAGATATTTCAAGATAAGTTCAGTTGTAGACATGACTTGATTAGTAATGAATTTCAAAATCAAATTAAAAGATCATCTACAAAATGAATAAAGCAATAACACTTACTCTCCCAGGGTTGTGGTAGCAATAAAATGAAATAATATTTGTAAAACCCTTAAAAAATTTAAAGCTAGATAAATGTGAATAATAATAATAATTATTATTATTACTGTTGTGTAAGAGAGAGCCTCAGTTTTCTTATTTATAAAATAGGGATAATAATAACACACACACCCCTTAGAGACATATTATGAGAATCAAATGTAAATATATATGTAAAATATGTAAATATAAATCTAAAAATATATGTAAATCACTTAAATTTTAAAAGTATGTTAGCAAAACTTAAAATATAAGTCATCATTATGATAATTATATCTTTCTTTTCTGAATTTTTCTGCCACTTGAGAATCTACATGCCACAATTTTATCTTATAGTATTTCCAAATTTATTCTTTATTCATCCATGTAAAAATAATTGAAATTTGACTAAGTTAGGACTAGGGAGCTTATTTTCATTGAGCTTTTCTCTAGGACATGGGTGGATTATTCATGATTTTATCTCATGAATCATGTGAATTCATCTTGATTTCAAAGAATCAGCGATCACAGAATCACAGATTGAGAATCAAGAAGGGACTATCTCATCTAGTCTCTCATTTTACAGATGAGGAATCCAAGAAGCTGAAGTGTTTCCTCAAATTCATACAGGTAATTTGGGATATGAAACCTAGCCCTCTGACTCTGTGAAGTAGAGTTTTGAAGAAGGGGGAGATGGTTCTTAATTGACTTCAAATGCTCTCTTTTTTTAAGAACATAAAAGGGCTAAGAAATGTAATGTGTGGTAAGAAGGATTCAGGCATTTGGAGTATGACTAAAGTCTGAATAGAATAAATCCTTCTGATGGCTTTTGTCCAGAGGCTTTAACATTATCAGTTATAGTCATTTGGTGTGAGTGTTTACAAAAGTGAGAAACTTATTTAGTTGCCACTGTTTTTTGGAAACTTCTCAGTTTATACAATATCAAGTTTTTGGATTTAGATGGAAGGAATAGGCAATCATTGAAGGGATTACTGAATTCTTTCTTGACACTGATCCCTGTAGTAATTAAATTAGTAAACTTTTCCTGCACAAAAGACTCAATATGTTTATGTAAAATGATGCTTGGATATAATGATGTATTTGAATGAACATGGGAAAGACCTGAAAGTTAATGTATATACAGATGTGAGTTAAGTGGGTGGGAGAGAGAAATTTGGAAATGCCATTTCTAAGTGTCACATATCCTTCACCAAAATTCTAGGATATTGAGGGATGGCATCCCGTCTTTAGGAACATATTTGGATACAATTTTATTTCAAAATAGATGATCAAATGTTATGAAGTGTAAACTGTCTAGAATCTTGATTTCAGGATATTCAGTCTGCTCAGATTTGAAAATTGTTGTCACAATCAGTTAATTTGCTTTGTTCTATCTGTATTACTTTTTTTTTTTAACCAACAAAACTATGGATAGGGCAGATAGATAGACAATGGTTAGATCCCAGGCCTGGAGTCGAAAGACCTGAGTTCAATTTTGGCCTTGGACATTATTAGCTATGTAACCCTGGTGTAGTCACTTAATCCTCTTTGCTTCAGTTATCTCACCTATAAAATGTGCTTAAGAAGGCAATGGCAAACCATTCTATTATCTTTGCGTAGAAAATCTCAAATGAAATGATGAAGAGTCAAACATGACTGAAGTGAGCAACAACCAAAAAGACATGGATAGAGATCATTGCCTTGAACACAGCTCTGTGAATTGATGTTCATTGTGGATTCCAACCCTACAATAATTTTTCTAAAAGAAGACTACAATCCCTTTATGCTATAGTTCAGGGGCAGCAAATCCCTGATTCCCTTCTAGGTAAACATCTCCTATTTATCTTTTTTATTTACAAGATATATGCATGGGTAATTTTTCAGCATTGACAATTGCAAAACCTTTTGTTCCAACTTTTTCCCACCTTCCCCCAGGTGGCAGGTTGACCAATACATGTTAGATATGTTATTATCCATACAGTTATTTTGCTGCACAAGAAGAGTTGGACTTCGAAATAGTGTACAATTAGCCTGTGAAGGAAATCAAAAATGCAGTTAGACAAAAATATAGGGATTGGGAATTCTATGTAGTGGTTCATAATCATCTCCCAGAGTTCTTTCACTGGGTGTAGCTGGTTCAATTCATTACTGCTCTATTGGAACTGATTTGGTTCATCTCATTGTTGAAGAGGGCCAGGTCCATTAGAATTGATCATCATACAGTATTGTTGTTGAAGTATATAATGATCTTCTGGTCCTGCTCATTTCACTCAGCATCAGTTCATGTAAGTCTCTCCAGGCCTTTCTGAAATCTTCCTGCTGGTCATTTCTTACTGAACAATAATATTCCATAACATTCATATACCACAATTTACCCAGCCATTCTCCAATTGATGGGCATCCATTCATTTTCCAGCTTCTAGCCACTACAAACAGGGCTGCCACAAACATTTTGGCACATATAGGTCCCTTTCCCTTCTTTAGTATTTCTTTGGGGTATAAGCCCAATAGAAACACTGCTGGGTCAAAGGGTATGCACAGTTTGATAACTTTTTGAGCATAGTTCCAGATTGCTCTCCAGAATGGCTGGATGTGTTCACAATTCCACCAACAATGTATCAGTGTTCCAGTTTTCCCACATCCCCTCCAACATTCCCCATTATCTTTCCCTCTCATTCTAGCAGAGCAGGAGATTTTAAAGGATGTGTTCATGGTTACACAGGTACCAGCTATCAAAGCTGGAATTCAGCTATAGTACTTGGATTCCAAATACAGCAGTCCTTCCATGTAGCCCTATTCTGAGGCAGTTGCTTAAATGCACTGACCTGGCACAGGATACATAAAACACACATGTGAGAGGAGCACTTCATTTACAGTTACTAGGGTAGAATCCTTGGGATCGACTAGGAACCATCCAGAAGTCTCTGGTCCAATATGCTGTTTAATAAGGAGTCCACCAAAATGTATCAGAACAAAGATTAATTCCCATGATGCTAAGATAGTTACTATTAAATTTGTACATATAAGATTTATAATAAGTAGCACAGAAAGTATAAACAGAAAGAGCAAAGCCAAAATGGTGGAGCATCAGAAAAAAGCATGGTAAAGTTCTCCCCTTAATTCTTCTAACCAAATAGAAACCAATGACTCCATGAGATAACAAGAAATATTAAACCAAAGCCAAAACATTGGAAAAATAGAAGATCTAAAGTATTTCATAGTAAAAAAAATGACTTGGAAAAAAGATCAAAGAAAAAAATTTAAGAAATGTTAAACTATCTGAATGATATTACCAAAAAAGTCTAGATATCATATTTCTTTTTAAAAATAATGTTATTTCTTTAAGCTATGTATATAAAGACATTGTTGGTGGTATTATAGAGAGCAATTTGGAACAATTACCAAATGGATATAAAACTGCATATACCTTTTGATCCAGGAATATTTCTACTGGGTCTGTATCCCAAAGAGATCATAAAAGAAAGGAAAGGACCCACATGGGTAAAAATGTTTGTAGCAGCTCTTTTTGAGATGGCAAGGAACTGGAGCTTGAGTGGATGCCCATCAATTAGGAAATGGCTGAATGAAAAATATGGATTTCTCATCTCTGTAAAGTATAGGGAACTATCATCTCATATCTTTTCTTTTGAGATGCTTTATTTATAATTCTGTAACATTTATATTTTATAATTTGGGGAGGATGGCTTCTTGCTATTTATAATATTGAAATAGTTGTTATGCATATTAATTATGATAAGGAAGGTAATGGAATACTATTTTTCTATAAGAAATGATGAGCAGGTGGATTTCAAAAAAGCCTGGAAAGATTGGCATGAACTAATGATTAATGAAATAAGGAGAATCAAGAGAACATTGTATACAGTAACAACAAGATTATATGATAATGATAAATTTAGCTCTTCTCAGCAATACAGTGATCTAAGACAATTCCCATAGAGTTGGGATGGAAAATGCCATCTACTAAATCCACAGAGAGAGAACTATGGAGACTAAATGCACATCAAAGGATGCTATTAACATTTTTTTGGTTTGCTTTTTTTTCTCATTTTTTCCCCTTTTGTTTTGATTTTTCATTTACAACATGACTCATATGAAATATATTTAAAATGATTGTATGTGTATAACCTATATCAGACTATTTGCTGTCTTGGGAAGGAGGGAGATAAGGATAAGAGGGAGAAAAAAATTTAAAATTTAAATATTACAAAAATGAACGTTGAAAACTATCTTTACATGATGGAATTGTAAAATACTATTGAGGAAAAAAATTTTAGAAGTAAAAAAAAATTGAACTCCAAATTTTCTTTCTCTCTCCCTCATCTGACCCCTCCCTAAGAGAGTAAGCAGTTTGGTATGTTATATAGTTTCAAGCGTAGACATCATATATCAAAAAATCTTAAGAGAAAACTTTACATATATCTTAGAATCAGAGAGAAAAGTGGAAATAGAAACTACTTGTTACCTTCCAAAAGAAACACCAAAATGAAAACTCCCAATTATTTGAGAGCTAAAATCCAGAGCTTCTAAGTCAAAGACAAATACTGTAAGCAGACACAAAAGAATTCAAGTTCCCTCAGAACCTAGTTATCATCAGGGCTCATAGAAGGAGTCTGATTACATAGAAATCCTGGTTGTGGTTCTGTTATGTCCCCTCTCTGGACCTCAGTTTTATATTCATCTATAAAATGAGAGGGTTGGAAAAAACTGAAAGTTAGTCTAAATTATTTCTACTATTCCTTCTAGCTCTAAAATTTATCATCCTAAGGTTGAATGCTGTAAGTAGTGATCTTGTAAGAGTTATGCTTTTTTAAAAAAGATTCATACACAAATACATTGTTGGTGGAGTTGTGAATTGATCCAACCATTTTGGAGAACAATTTGAAACTATGCTGAGGGGCTATCAAACTGTGCATACCCTTTGATTCAGCAGTGTCTCTACTAGGTCTGTATCCCAAAAAGATCATAAAAAAAGGAAAAAGGACACCCTTTTGTGCAAAACGTTGTAGTGGCAAGGAACTAGAAACTATTGCTCATCAGTTGGGAAATGTCTGAATAAGTTATGGTATATGGATGTAATGGAATATTATTGTTCTAAAAGAAATTATGAGCAGGCTGAATTCAGAAAAGTCTGGAAACATTTGCATGAACTGATGCTAAGTAAAAGTGAGTAGAACCAAGAGAACATTGTGTACAGCAATAACAAGATTATGTGAGGATCACTGTGATGGATTTGGTTCTTTTCAACAGTTTCAAGACAATTCCAATAGACTTGCGATAAAAAGAGCTATCTACATCCAGAGAAAGAACTATAGAGATTGACTTGGAGCAAAGCATAGTATTTTCATCTTTTTTTGTCATTGTCATTGATTGCTTTTTCTTTATTTCAATCATTTTTTCTCATTTTTTTTCTTTCACCTTTTGATCTAATTTTTCTTGTGCAGTGTGATAAATATGGAAATATGTTTAGAACAATAGTAAATGTTTAATCTATATTAGATTGCTTGCTGTCTATAAAAGGGAAGATGAAGAAGGGAGAAAAAATTGAAATACTAGGTTTTATAAGATCCAGTTCTGAGCTTCTTTAGTAACTGAGAAAGTAAATAGAAAGTAAGTCACTGATACCACCTTGGTCAGAGTTGAGGGGAAAATGTGTTCCTGGTTACTCATTGAAGCAATATCTTAGTTGCCAAGATCTGGAGATATGGGATTTTGCTGTCAGTCATGAAAGAACACCAGAATACCATTTATCATTTTTCCAGGCAAAAGTCCTATCTCACCAGGAAAAACTGGCATCTAGGTTTGTTTTTCCATTCATAAGGTCTGGATTCTAGCTAAATTATATGTACTTGAATTGGTTAGTTAATCTCTGGGAGACTTGATTTCCTCCTTTGTCAGTAATGCTAATGTTGATGATAAGAGGCAGAAAGGTCATATGGAGGAGTAGAATTTAATGTCGGAAGATCGGAGCTTTGAGTTCCAGTTTTTCTACTATGTGACCATGGACAAATCATTTAACCTCTCAGCTTCCTTTTCTGGCAAGTGGGGACAATAATTTTAGCCCTGTCTCTTCTCCATGGTTGTTGTAAAGATCAAATGACATATTATATATGAAAGCTCTTTAAAAATATACCCACTTCGGATTTCTTTGACAAAGAGACCTAACTGAGTTTCAATTGATAAATGATGGACAGAAGCAGCTACACCCAAAAAAAGAACACTGGGAAACGAATGTGAACTATCTGCATTTTTGTTTTTCTTCCTGGGTTATTTTTACCTTCTGAATCCAATTCTCCCTGTGCAACAAGAGAACTATTCAGTTCTGCAAACATATATTGTATCTAGGATATACTGCAACATATCTAACATATATAAAACTGCTTGCCATCTAGGGGAGGGGGTGGAGGGAGGGAGGGGAAAAATCGGAACAGAAACGAGTGCAAGGGATAAGGTTGTAAAAAAATTACCCTGGCATGGATTCTGTCAATATAAAATAATTATTAAATAAAATTTTAAAAAAATATACCCACTTCTAGGACTGTATCCCAAAAACAATTTTTTAAAGGGAAAGGGGCCTATTTGTATAGAAATATTTATAGCAGCTCTTTTCATGGTGGCAAAGAATTGGAAATTGAGGGGATGCCTATCAATTGGGAGATGGCTGAACAAGTTGCGATATACGATTGAGCTAGAATACTATTGCATTATAGGAAATGAGCAGTATGTTTCAGAAAGACTTATATGAATTGATGTAGAGTGAAGTAAACAGAATTAGAACATTGTATATATACAGCAATTTCTTCCTTTCTTCCTTCCTTCCTTCTTTCCTTCCTTCTTTCCTTCCTTCTTTCCTTCCTTCCTTCCTTCCTTCCTTCCTTGCTTCCTTCCTTCCTTCCTTCCTTCCTTCCTGCTGTCCCCAATATATCCCTGCTTGTATGGTATCATATAATTTTCTTTTTAAAATAGATAATTAAATAGATAGATATATGCATGCATATATATTCTCTAATTGCCTGTAAAAATAATTTTAAACATCTGTTTTTAAAACATTTGAATTCAAAATTCTCTCTCTTCTCCCCTGAGATAGTAAGCAATTTGATACAGGTTATACATGTGCAATCAGGTAAAATATTTCCATATTAATCATTTTGTGGGAAGGAGGTGGGGGAGAGAGAGAGAGAGAGAGAGAGAGAGAGAGAGAGAGAGAGAGAGAGAGAGAGAACATGTGTATCTTGGAAATCAGCAAAAACTATAAATTAGAGTTTAATTTATTGTTTTCTTGATTGTCTTGATTTATGAAAGTGATGGAGAAAATGTTAATAATATAGTAAACATATAAGTGTGTCCTGCATACTTTTTTCCCCAGAGAGCTAGTTGTTAAACATTTACTAGCACACCCCTGCATATGAGAATAAGGTATCATTAACCACATTGTCATCATTATTGCTGCTGTGTTGATTATGATTATAATTATGTGTTAATTATATCTTCCAATATAATACTCAACATTATATTTGAAAGACAACATAGTGCAGCAGAAAGAACACTAGCTCTAGAGTTAGAAAAACTGCATTCAGATCCTAACTTTGTCACTGTTACTTAGGCCAATATAGAAGTACAGATGTAGAGTTGAAAGGTACTTTTTACTTAGAATTGAAAAGAACTTTTTCCTGCTATTGGCCTCAGTTTCCTTATCTGTAAAATGAAGGACTTAGTCTAAATAATTTCTGAGATCCTTTCTATCTTTAGGTCTGTATGATTCATTAAACTTATATTATCCTCTGAAAGTTGAACAAAAATTCGAGTTTGACTTTGAATTAATTCTGTTTAATTTTAATAATACTACAGAACTTTCTGTTTCTCATTTTGTGCTGGTTGGGAGGACTAATGCTTTCTTAGAAGGAGGTTAAAACATAAGTATAAATACTGCCTTGTTATTGTTGTTGCCATTATGATTATGCACTTTTGAAACATTAACTTCTTTTGGCTGTGCAAACTGCTCAGCTGCTTGTAGGACTCTTGTCCTCATTTCTCTCTTCTCTGTTTCTCCCTGCTGTCAAGCTAAACAACGTCTTAAGCTCCAGGGTGCTTATTTAATAAATGATGATGGGAAGCAGCTGGAGAAAGACTTTCAATTTTCCTCTTGTGAGGTGACTGTGATAGTGCACCTAACACCCCGGGGCCTGGTTCGATGAGAATGCAGGCTCCCAACTCAACCCCTGGTATTCTCACTTTATTTAATCAGTTAAAGTCTATAAACAGGAGAAGGCCCAGCTGGAATGAACTCTACTACCTTCCTGTTACATTGCCTAGTTTCCCCCTGCTTTTTCTCAGATTTCAGAAAGGAGTAAAGCAAGCTGTTTCTGCTCTGTGCCTCTCTGTTGTAAGATGATTTGAAAGAAACAGCAAGAAGAATATAAATAGTATTACCCCATGTTACTTATTTTTATTGATAGTCTCAAATATTCAAATAAATCTATGATCTCATCAATTTGGGAGTTCCCCCAAAATAATTTTACTGATAGCTTTTGTTTTTGCATCAACTTTATTTCCAAATTCAGATCTCCCCAGAGAATTATCTCTTATAATAATAAAAAAAATAAGTGGGGAGGGGAGAGGAAACAGTTCAACAAAAACAAAAAACACATCAAATAAGTCTGAGAGTATACAAATTATTTTATGCTCATAGCTCCCCTACTTTTGCAAAAAAAAGGTTTTCTCATATCTTCTCCAGGTCATACTTAATCATTATAGCTACATAGTTGTGAGGTTCTTTTGGGGAGAGGCACTTTTTCCATTTGTAAATTTTATAAATTGCCCATCCAAATGTGTATTGTAATCCAGGCAACATGTATTTTTCACCCATTTGGTATTTCTTGTCCATCCTATGTGTATGATCAGGCTAAGTATTTTTGAGTAATTAATTCTATATGCCTTCCATGATGCTCTATAATATTCTACAGCTTGATTATCCACAATATTATTTAAAAACAAGAGCATTTGAAGATCCTCATCATTCATAGGGAATTCCTCTTCGACTTGGAACAGGATTTAGAATTGAGATGAATGGACTGGATTTCCTACTGGAAATCACAAAACTCCTTTAATTACTCCAACATGCTCATTAAAAAGACCCCTCTTTTTGATACTAGAAATATAGGAATAGCATAAGATAGTCAAGCATGAATGGGTCACAATCTACATCATTGGAGTGATCATAGATCTTTTTGAATTTTTGAGTATAATTTTCATGTCATTATGGGGTAGAAGACAGGATGCATATGGTGAAAAACTTATTGAATTGCAATTTTATTTTTATTTTTATTTATTTTATTCTGAGCATTACCATAAGCACATATAAAGGAAGAAGCTATCTGCATTCAGAGAAAAAAACCTGATAAATAGAAATATATAGAGAAGGTTTTACATGTATATATGCATTTTTGTGTCTAAGAGTATCATCTTTAGGGTGAATGAAGGGGAAGGAAAAGAGGAAAATAGGAAAGTTATGTAATTACTTTATTATATAGTTTAAAAGAATAGCAAGTTGTACAGTTTCATATACAATCATCTTCCCACCCAACCCCATTTTGGAAGGTCCCAGGTCTAGTCCTGGTGTTCTCTTTATCACTTTGGGCATGTTGCCTACATTCTCTGCATGTGCACTTGTCAAATGAAATAGTTTGACTAGATAATCTCAGGTACCTTCCCACTCCATAATGATATGATCTTTGAGTATTATATAATACAGGGGAGAATTGGCTTGAAAACAGTTTGTCTGGGAAAGACTGAAGAGGGGGAGAATTTAGTTGATTGCAAAATCAGTGAATCAACATTGCTCCTTGAGAATGGGGATTGTTTCTTTTTTTTTTTTTTGTCTTTGTATTTCTATCACTAAGTACAATGTCTTGCATATAGGAGGCAATTAATAAATATTTGTTATTTGATATTTGGTAATCAAAAAAACTAATTTAATCCTGAGTTGCATTGAGAGCAGCATAGCTTCCAGGAATAAGGAAGTGAAAGTTTTATCCACATATTGCATTTTTGAGATCACAATTAGGATATCCAGTTCAGTTCTGGGTATCATCTTGCAGGAAGGATATTGGTAAATTGGATTGTCCCTAAAAGGGCACAACAGATATGGTGAAGGGCTTTGAATTTGTGCCATATTGAACAGCCTGGGAGATTTGACTTGGCGGGAAGAAGACTCAAGGACATTTGAGAGCTATCTTTAAGTATTTGAAGGATTATCTTGTGGAAGGAGAAAGAAATAAATATTTATTAATCCCAACTATGCACCAGAGACTGGGCTAAGCATTTTACAAATATTTTCTTTTTGATCTTTACAAACCTTGGGAGATGGGTGCTATTAATAATAACACCCATTTTATAATTGAGGAAACTGAAGTAGACAGTAGTAGTTAAGCAGCTTGATCAGGGCCATGCCGCTAGTGTCTTGGGCTGCATTGAAAATCAGGTGTTCTTGACTCTAGGCCAAATATCCAATCCAATAAGTCATTTAGCTTCTCTAGGAAAGAGGGATTAGGCTTGTTCCATTTGGACCTTAGAACAGAAAGAGTAGAAGAGAAATGATATGTAGAAGGTGCAAAAAAAAAAAAAAAAAAGCATATTTCAGCTTGATAGAAGATATAACTTCCTGATAATTCTAGCTATCCAAAAGTGCAATGGAGCTAATATGATCACCCTCAGTGGAGGTCTTCAAGTAAAGATAAGATGACTGGAGTCACACAGCCATTATATATTAGGAGTGAAAGATAGACCCAGATCTTAATTAGGAGACCAACTTTCTCCCCACTGCTACTTTGCTTCTCATGCATATAGTCAGCCTTCCATAATTGAATAAATGAATGAAACTGGGAGAGAAGAACTAGCTAAGCAAGGTAACCTAGTGAAAAGAGTTTAAAAGCAAAAAAAGAGTTGTAAAGATCCCTAAATGAAGCCCTCTCTTTTTGCAGATGAGGAAAACAGGAACCAGAGAGATATAAAGGGAAGGTGTGATGATCAGGGTCTTCTAATCACTTTCATTTGCCCCTCAGACAGCTAGGTAGTGCCAGACCTGGAATCAAGAAAATTGATCTTCCTGGGTGCAAATCCAGCCTCAGATACTTCCTGTTTGTTTGACTCTGGCCAAGTCACTTAACTCTTACAGCTCTTCATCTGTGAAATGAGTTGGAGAAGGAAATGGCAAATCACTGAGTATCTTTGCTAAGAAAATTCCAAATAGGGTCACAAAAAGTCATTCACTACTGAAACATGACTGAATTATTTCAACCTACCCTTGACTCCTTGCCCAGAAAAGTTTTCCAGTATAAATGCTCCTTCCATTATGGATGCTATAATTTAAATAAATTGTAATTCTCTTTATGGTTTCGTTAACTCCTAGCCCCAAGCCCCAACTAAAATCAAACCTTCTGGAAAAAACACCTCAGTATTAGCTCTATCTTGAACTCATCTATGGAGATGTTTCTTTCCTCAGTTGCTTCCTCTAAAGCCAAAACGCTAACTAGCAAATGGTAGTGTTTATAAAGCCAAAATTGACATTTAAAATAAAGGTAAATATGCCCCTCCTTCATTCCCAGAGGGGAAGGCTTTTAGGCCCTCCCAAAGTAACCCAAGGGAAGAAAGGAGATATAGGATTATAGGATTATCACTTAGTATTCTGTAGTTCAAGGAAATTTCTGCAATAAAGTTCTTGACCTCATTGCCCAATATACCTCATTATACCTCATGCCCAATTGGCCATTGCATCCATATTCCCAGAGTCCTGGTCTCTTTTTTTTTTGGTAGTAGTTGCTTCTGCCTAGGCTTCCCATTTTTCGCTTCTTCCTACAAGTTCAATTGCTCCTGCTCCACAATCCTTTTGCTTGTCCCATAAGGAGTTGGGTTCTTTGACTCCACTAGACTCAGTGAACTGACTTTTCATTCCTAATTAGATTGCTTTGTTTCCTTTCCGATCATTCAGAGAATTAATTTGCACTTGGTATTTTGGCGCCCAACGTGGGGCTCGAACCCACGACCCTGAGATTAAGAGTCTCATGCTCTACCGACTGAGCTAGCCGGGCTATATTGGAGATAATAAAAGATCTGAACTTTTATCACCTGGCTGCATTTTGAGAAGAAAAAGCTCACCAACATTTTGGCGCCCGAACAGGGACAGATTCAGATCCATCTGAACTAGATCACAACATTTTGGTGCCCTGAACGTGGGGCTGACAGACCCCTCAGTGGATTTCAGTGGAAAAGCTATGATCCTGATCCAGTGGAAAAGACTCTTCAACCCAGAAATTAGGGTGAGTGCAACAAAGAAATTTTGTTAGAAGAGTTAAAGTAGAATTTCAGCTAAGATGGGACAGATATTTAGAAAACAGCCTGTTTCTGTTCAAGGAAAATGTTTAGAGAGCATTGTCAAAGTTATGGAAAGCCAAGGTTTAATTATAAGTTTACAGTAACTCACTGAACTTTTACAAACTGTAAAGGACATATGTCCTTGTTTCTCTCTTGATAAGGAATTAGATCTAAATGAATGGAAATTGGTTGGAGAGGATCTTTGTCAATTCTATGATAAAAATGGGCCTAACTCAATAATTAATACATATAATGTAATACAATTGGCTATAAGAAGTTATTTAAGTGATAGAATGATGAAAAGGAAAGTACAGGAGGAAGAAGTGCCAACTTTACTAGGTGAAAAGGAGGACGGATCAGATAAGAATGGAGTTAATTACAATTCTGAGCATGATACTTCACAGCAGGAGGAATTAGGTGATTCCACATCTCATGACCTTCCCCCTGCAATTAACCCTTCATGTGTGGAACAAGGGGGAGGGAGAGAGACAGAAACACAGTCAGCTTCTCCTGTAAAGCAGAATTTGACAAGATTAGAAAAAGCATTAATTAAAGCAAAAAATGAAGGAGATTTTATAAATGCATATCCTGTGATTGAAGAGCTCAACTCCTCAGGTCAAAAAGAGAGAAAATACACTCCTTTTAATTTGGGAAAAATTAAAGATTTGAAAAAGGGTTGCACTCTTTATGGGGCTACATCATCTTATGTGAAGATGTTACTGGATAATTTGTCTTATGAAATCTTAACCCTGAATGACTGGAAATCCATCGCTAAAACATGTCTTGAACCAGGATAAAATTTATTGTGGCTTTCAGAGTTTCATGAATTATGTAGGATTCAAGCCCAATGCAATAGGCAAACAGGAACTATTGGACAAATCACTTTTGACCAACTAGCTGGTCAAGGTCAGTATGCAGAGAGTTCAGAACAGATTTATTATCCCATAACAGTGTATGAGCAAATTTCTAAGGCTGCAATAAAAGCTTGGAATTCTCTCCCTGGACAGAAAGATGGAAATAATGCTTTCACAAAAATAGAGCAAGGTCCCAATGAACCTTTTGCAGATTTTGTGGGACGTTTACAAACAGCTGTAATAAGAACCATTGGAGACAATGCAGCAACAGAAATAATGACTAGACATTTGGCTAAGGAAAATGCCAATGAGATTTGCAAGAGAATTATATGGGGGCTAGACAAAAATGCTCCTTTAGAAGAAATCATTAGATGCTGTGCCACAGTGGGCACAAATGCTTATTATGCCCAGACTATGATGAACATGGAAAGACAAGGTCCTTCTTGGCAGAGGAATTCTAGAGAAACTCGTCGATGTTTTCAGTGCGGAAAAATTGGACATTTGAGAGCTCATTGTAGATATGGAGATAGAGTGAAAAGACAGGGTGAGAGAAAACCCAAAACCCCATGTCCAAAATGTAACCGAGGCTTTCACTGGGCCTCTAAATGTATATTGACCCAGAGGAATGAGAGGCAGGGCCCAGCTCTAAAGTATCAATCAAAGGACAGGTGGGGCATGATAGCAGCTGAGGTTACACCCAGAGAGACTTTAGAAATTCAGGACTCTGATGTCATCAACCAACAGAAAAGCAATCAGGATTACAGTTGGGAAGAATACAGGCCTTTTAAGACAACAAGGCAATATCCAGTGCAAACAGCTCCAATGTAATTACCAGATGATGAGGAGAAATTTCAAATTTGGTAAATAGAAGGGAATTAGGTTAACTGCTTGGGGAAGAGGATCTGCTTATATTTCCACAGGTGGAAAAGGAATCAGATGGCTAACAATGAGACTGTCAAAAGAACTTTAAAATCTTCAGCTTTCAGTTCCTGAAAAACCAGCAAGAATCACTGGATTCCCTGAGATGAAAAATTGTTGATGAGACTTTTTGCAGTACTTCAGAGCTTACAGGAATTATTAGATTCCTGGCGCATGAACTAATGGACAATGGATTCGTTATGGACTATTTCTAGGACTTATGGACATTTGTAAATTTTCAGGTCGATTTATGTTGTTACATTACTTCTAGCCTGTGTTATATTACTATGTGCTTATGTATTTTAAGCAATTGCAAGAATCATTGGATTTCTTGAGATGACATTACTACTAGCCTGTGTTATATTACTATGTGCTTATGTATTTTAAGCAATTGCAAGAATCATTGGATTTCTTGAGATGACATTACTACTAGCCTGTGTTATATTACTATGTGCTTATGTATTTTAAGCAATTGCAAGAATCATTGGATTTCTTGAGATGACATTACTACTAGCCTGTGTTATATTACTATGTGCTTATGTATTTTAAGCAATTGCAAGAATCATTGGATTTCTTGAGATGACATTACTACTAGCCTGTGTTATATTACTATGTGCTTATGTATTTTAAGCAATTGCAAGAATCATTGGATTTCTTGAGATGACATTACTACTAGCCTGTGTTATATTACTATGTGCTTATGTATTTTAAGCAATTGCAAGAATCATTGGATTTCTTGAGATGACATTACTACTAGCCTGTGTTATATTACTATGTGCTTATGTATTTTAAGCAATTGCAAGAATCATTGGATTTCTTGAGATGACATTACTACTAGCCTGTGTTATATTACTATGTGCTTATGTATTTTAAGCAATTGCAAGAATCATTGGATTTCTTGAGATGACATTACTACTAGCCTGTGTTATATTACTATGTGCTTATGTATTTTAAGCAATTGCAAGAATCATTGGATTTCTTGAGATGACATTACTACTAGCCTGTGTTATATTACTATGTGCTTATGTATTTTAAGCAATTGCAAGAATCATTGGATTTCTTGAGATGACATTACTACTAGCCTGTGTTATATTGCTGTGTGCTTTTGTAAATTATGTATAATGCCTCCCATATTGATGGATTTATGTGTACCCCCTCAGAAACCCCCTATGTTTTAAAACAAAAGAAAGGGGGAGATGTTGGAATCCTTACTAACTGCTAACTAATTAGAGTTGATCTAATCTTACAAGAAGATGTTTTGGGCAGAACCTGAAACAAGGTACTAAGTAGAACTAATTAATACAAGGCTTGTGTTCACACCTTTACTCATTGGAGTTCAATGAGTTCACACCTCCCTTGAAGCTCGTTGGGCCAGAGAGCACTATGGGAGAAAACCCATAATCCCTCTCTCTCGTATCCCACAATTCCTCCCTCTTGGATAAAAGAAACAGACAGAAGCTCTCGGTCAGATTTCAGTAGAGTTACGCCAGAAGCCCTCTCTCCGAGGCAAGGCAGAATATTTTCCACTTGGCTGGCTGGTGGCAGAAGAAGTGTTCTTCAGAGCAAGAAGCTACAAGTTGAGATTTTCACCGGAATGGCATGAAGAGTTGGAGCTGGCTGGAGGCTGAAGAAAGCAGAGGCAGAGGCTGAAGGACCAGACCTTTGGATTTGGTGACATTTGGAGAGAGCTCTTGGAACCAAGCAGAGAGATAGGCCTCTAAGCTAACCGGGCTATATTGGAGATAATAAAAGATCTGAACTTTTATCACCTGGCTGCATTTTATGGACACATCTTTTATGCATATAAACATCCTGTTATTGGCCCCCAAATCTGTGCATGAAAATCATATTTTTCTGGAAGACTTTCCCTATAAATTATACATGAGTTTGAAACATGAGTAGCCTCTAAAGGGGAGATTTGAAAAAGGGTTGCACTCTTTATGGGGCTACATCATCTTATGTGAAGATGTTACTGGATAATTTGTATTATGAAATCTTAACCCTGAATGACTGGAAATCCATCGCTAAAACATGTCTTGAACCAGGACAAAATTTATTGTGGCTTTCAGAGTTTCATGAATTATGTAGGATTCAAGCCCAATGCAATAGGCAAACGGGAACTATTGGACAAATCACTTTTGACCAACTAGCTGGTCAAGGTCAGTATGTAGAGAGTTCAGAACAGATTTATTATCCCATAACAGTGTATGAGCAAATTTCTAAGGCTGCAATAAAAGCTTGGAATTCTCTCCCTGGACAGAAAGATGGAAATAATGCTTTCACAAAAATAGAGCAAGGTCCCAATGAACCTTTTGCAGATTTTGTGGGACGTTTACAAACAGCTGTAATAAGAACCATTGGAGACAATGCAGCAACAGAAATAATGACTAGACATTTGGCTAAGGAAAATGCCAATGAGATTTGCAAGAGAATTATATGGGGGCTAGACAAAAATGCTCCTTTAGAAGAAATCATTAGACGCTGTGCCACAGTGGGCACAAATGCTTATTATGCCCAGACTATGATGAACATGGAAAGACAAGGTCCTTCTTGGCAGAGGAATTCTAGAGAAACTCGTCGATGTTTTCAGTGCGGAAAAATTGGACATTTGAGAGCTCATTGTAGATATGGAGATAGAGTGAGAAGACAGGGTGAGAGAAAACCCAAAACCCCATGTCCAAAATGTAACCGAGGCTTTCACTGGGCCTCTAAATGTATATTGACCCAGAGGAATGAGAGGCAGGGCCCAGCTCTAAAGTATCAATCAAAGGACAGGTGGGGCATGATAGCAGCTGAGGTTACACCCAGAGAGACTTTAGAAATTCTGATGTCATCAACCAACAGAAAAGCAATCAGGATTACAGTTGGGAAGAATACAGGCCTTTTAAGACAACAAGGCAATATCCAGTGCAAACAGCTCCAATGTAATTACCAGATGATGAGGAGAAATTTCAAATTTGGTAAATAGAAGGGAATTAGGTTAACTGCTTGGGGAAGAGGATCTGCTTATATTTCCACAGGTGGAAAAGGAATCAGATGGCTAACAATGAGACTGTCAAAAGAACTTTAAAATCTTCAGCTTTCAGTTCCTGAAAAACCAGCAAGAATCACTGGATTCCCTGAGATGAAAAATTGTTGATGAGACTTTTTGCAGTACTTCAGAGCTTACAGGAATTATTAGATTCCTGGCGCATGAACTAATGGACAATGGATTCGTTATGGACTATTTCTAGGACTTATGGACATTTGTAAATTTTCAGGTCGATTTATGTTGTTACATTACTTCTAGCCTGTGTTATATTACTATGTGCTTATGTATTTTAAGCAATTGCAAGAATCATTGGATTTCTTGAGATGACATTACTACTAGCCTGTGTTATATTGCTGTGTGCTTTTGTAAATTATGTATAATGCCTCCCATATTGATGGATTTATGTATACCATGTATATCTGTTACAAAGTTCTGGCCCATATTGATGGATTTATGTGTACCCCCTCAGAAACCCCCTATGTTTTAAAACAAAAGAAAGGGGGAGATGTTGGAATCCTTACTAACTGCTAACTAATTAGAGTTGATCTAATCTTACAAGAAGATGTTTTGGGCAGAACCTGAAACAAGGTACTAAGTAGAACTAATTAATACAAGGCTTGTGTTCACACCTTTACTCATTGGAGTTCAATGAGTTCACACCTCCCTTGAAGCTCGTTGGGCCAGAGAGCACTATGGGAGAAAACCCATAATCCCTCTCTCTCGTATCCCACAATCCCTCCCTCTTGGATAAAAGAAACAGACAGAAGCTCTCGGTCAGATTTCAGTAGAGTTACGCCAGAAGCCCTCTCTCCGAGGCAAGGCAGAATATTTTCCACTTGGCTGGCTGGTGGCAGAAGAAGTGTTCTTCAGAGCAAGAAGCTACAAGTTGAGATTTTCACCGGAATGGCATGAAGAGTTGGAGCTGGCTGGAGGCTGAAGAAAGCAGAGGCAGAGGCTGAAGGACCAGACCTTTGGATTTGGTGACATTTGGAGAGAGCTCTTGGAACCAAGCAGAGAGATAGGCCTCTAAGCTAACCGGGCTATATTGGAGATAATAAAAGATCTGAACTTTTATCACCTGGCTGCATTTTATGGACACATCTTTTATGCATATAAACATCCTGTTATTGGCCCCCAAATCTGTGCATGAAAATCATATTTTTCTGGAAGACTTTCCCTATAAATTATACATGAGTTTGAAACATGAGTAGCCTCTAAAGGGGAGATTTGAAAAAGTACTGGGCGGGGAAAGCCTTCAAAAACATGAGATTTTAGTAGAGGGAGGGAGGGGAGAAAGGAGAGAGAGAGAGAGAGAGAGAGATGCTACTTTCTAGTTGCCATTTTGAGAAGGGTTTGTTTGAGTGGGTGTCATGGCTGGAACAGACTGTCTGGGGATTGTGTTAAGAAGTCAATGTTCCCAAGATTTGTTTCTGTGGGAAGATTATACAAGAAATGCCTTAAGAGAGAGTTGTTGCCAATACTGACCTGTAACACACATGCAGAGAGTTTGTGTTGATTGCTTCTCTTTGGTCAGGAAGAAGACTAATTCTTCAGGGAAACTTTTAGCAAGAGTAACTGTGTCGTATATGTGCCAATGGATAAGGTCTTCAATATTAGGTGTGGTTAGTAGAGGAATTGATAAAAATTGAACCCAGAGGCTAGCAGACCAAAGGTTCTGACAGAGATCAGTTTAGCTCCATGATCCCACTCTTTGGGGAGGTGATCCAGTCTGAAATCCAAATTATGTGAATATATGTTATATAGGGAAAATTCCCTATAAAATCTACTTGTAAGCCATCCCATGGCTACTACCTTCCTTTTGGTCTGCCTGCCACCGCACTCTGCCTTGTGAGGAATTCCCCTTTCCCTTTCCCCCATGTCACATGATATCTCTCCTAATTCCACTATGCTTCTTACAGCTAACTAACCCTTTAGCTTACAGCTAAAGACATTCCCCAACCTCATGGGGTACTCCTTTTCTACTGGGAAATTGTGGGTTCTTTTGAGGAACTTGTCTTTCATATGCTCTCCCAAATGTATTTCATATTTACCATTCCTGATTTCTATTATATTCCTTCATTTTATCAGTAAACTAGTCCCCTAAATAAAGATTCCTTTTACCAAAAAGAATGGCCATTGTGAATTCTTCACATGACTAAACCCCAACTTTTGGTGCCAGCCATCATTTAGTGACAAACCTCACACTGTAGATCACATCAACAAGAATGGCGCCATTTAATTTATCATCTTTAATTTATCTCATTGCCATGTTTTTGTTAAATGTACTGATAATTTCATGTCCAGATGGGTTTGGGCCTACAAAAAATGGATGAAAATTTAGGCCTACTATCTGCTGACCCAAAGCTTAGGTGTAGATAATCAATATATGGAAATCAATAAATATTTATTACATGCCACTATGTGTCAAAAAGTTTTTCCTAGGCACTGAAAAAGACACAAAGCCAAGTAAACTATAATCTCTCCCTTTGTGTAATTTCATCTAGTGAGAAAGATGGGACTTAAGGCAAAACAAAGAATAAAAAACAGAACATAATTAAAGTATAAGAAGTTCTACCAAAGTTCTTTAGATGGCTGTAGCTCAAGAGTCACAAAAGGCTCCATGGAGGAGATAACATTTTAGAAGGGACTATTTTTTTCTTTTTTTTTTTTTTATTATAGCTTTTTATTTACAAGTTATATGCATGGATAATTTTATAGCATTGACAATTGCTGAACCTTTTGTTCTAATTTTTCCCCTCCTTCCCCCCATCTTCTCCCCCCATGGCAAGTTGACCAATACATGTTAAATATGTTAAAGTATAAATTAAATACAATACATGTATACAGGTTCTAACAGTTATTTTGCTGTACAAAAAGAATTGGACTTTGAAACAGTGTACTATTAGCCTGTGAAGGAAATAAAAAATGCAGGCGGAAAAAAATAGAAGGATTGGGAATTCTATGTAATGGTTCTTAGTCATCTCCCTGAATTCTTTCTCTGGGCTAGCTGGTGCAGTTCATTACTGCTCTATTGGAACTGGTTTGGTTCATCTTATTGCTGGAGATGGTCACGCCTATCAGAATTGATCATCATATAGTATTGTTGTTGAGGTATATAATGATCTCCTGGTTCTGCTCATTTCACTCAGCATCAGTCCATGTAAGTCTCTCCAGGCCTTTCTGAAATCCTCCTGCTGGTCATTTCTTACTGAACAATAATATTCCATAATATTGATATATCACAATTTATTCAGCCATTCTCCAATTGATGGGCATCTACTCAGTTTCCAGTTTCTGGCCACTACAAAGAGACCTGCCACAAACATTTGTGCACATACAGTTCCCTTTCCAGAAGGGACTATTTTTTAATGTCTTTTTGCCTCTAAGATCACATGTCAACTTTTTTATTTAAAAAGGATAAAGGAAAAATTACTTCCAATCTTCCAAATATTTACACTGAAGTATTTGTGGAAGGAAAAAATGTCAGGAAAATCTTCTTCTTGTGGCAGTGGTCTCCAAAGTACGCATGGGAAGTGAAACTCTTCCCAAGAAAAACATCTAGCCCTAACTTGCTTCCATCAGCACAAAACAGATTTGTTTTTACCTTAAAGAATTGTGTTATTGCTGCTTCCCTCAAATGACCTCAAAAGTGGGAAATTCCTTGGACTCAGAAGAGGGAAGTAGTCCAAAAAGAAATATTGACTTGAAAAAAAGAGCTAGCTTCAGAGACTTTGAAGTCCAGAGCTGGTTCCAAAAGGGGAAACAAAAAATAACTGCCTCATTTTTTCACAGTGACATAGATGTAAAGGGAGGCTATAATTGTGCCAGTGGCTCTGTCAAGGTGGGATGAAGGGGAAAATGGATTTTGGAATAAGTGAATACAGATAAATAAAACTCCTAGAAAAGCTGTGCCTTTGACAAAGTTCATCTTTCCTCGTTGAATGTAAGCACCAAGTTGAACAGCCGACTTCCTTCCTAATAATATATTTGTAGATATAGAAAAGATCAGATATATAGATTTCATGTATGTGGGTAATTTCATAAATAACAAAGTGCTAGGAAGAATGGGGGCAAGACTATGTAGAACCAGGGATAGGAAAGGGAGGAAGAGACAGAGTTGAAGGACACAGGAGGAAAATGAAACGGTTGAAAGGATTAAAAATTAAATCAGTCATGAGATAGAGGAGGATATTTAGTTATTTAAGAGATTCTGGAGCAATAAGAAGAGATCAAAGTGCTCTATCTCATGTAGATAGGGTTGTAAGAAGTGACATGGAGTACAAACTTGAATTACGAAGCAACTCTTGCAAAACAAGCTAGAAAGAATTTTTATTCCTTAGAGTCCAGTGATGAGGTTACAGTGGCAATTCCTAGATTGAAATACATGTGTGACAAATTCATAAGGGCTTTCTCTTGGTCAAAAGGCACATTTAGTTAGGAGAAGAGCTTAGAGACAAAACAAAGAGGTAAAATAGGCACTGGGAATGGTAAATATGAAATAATTTGGAAGAGCAATAGGATTACGAAGGAAAGGAGTTTGAAAGAAGCCATTAAAGGAATATGCCATGAGTTGTTAGTACACCATTGACTGGCAGGCTAAATTCCTAGAGGAGTTTACCAGACTAACCAGAGTTAGCTATAGTAAGGAAAAAGACACCATTAAAAGGAAGATGCAATGGGGAAGACAGAGGATCTCACAGAGGGCTTAATCCTGAAAAGGACTTAGCAAAGATCTTCATCTTACGCACATTTTTAAAATAGGGGAAATAATAGGGGAACGTTAAAGGTTTCTCAAGGGAGGAGGAGAAATAAAGGTGTGAACAAGGATACATATTGAAATGTTGAGACTACCAAATAGATACTAACAAAGGCTGTCTGGGAAAGCCTGGGTTCCCATCATAAGTATCTTAAAGATGATAATCAAGACAGTCTGGGAACATAATAGTTACTTTAACCGTGGTAATAAGATTGTTGGGGAAACTAAGTTCCCAAGATGAGCATTTTAGCATTTCCTGAAAAAAGAAGAGGATAAGCTGATTTCAGGATTCACATTATTCAGGATTTCTGAGCAAAAAATTGTCAAATTAGGAGGTAAGCAAGTTGCAGACAGAAAAAAACAACTAGCCTTTTGGGGGTAACCAGGCAAGAGAAAGATCTGGACTATCTTATATAGTCCATGAATACTTGCTTTTTGCCTATGTGTGCCCTTTGTTATTTGTGTAAGAGATTTTTTTTTTTGTTTTGGGATTTTTTGCATTCTAAATGACTGACTAAAGGTGATGTCGCAGATTTCTCACAACTGAGAAGTTTAGGTGACAAAGCCTGCCTTTTAAAAACTTGAAATCTAATGAGAGGCTGCCTTAAACCTTGAATGGTGATGACAGAAGTAGTAAGTAAAAAACAACAACAACAACAAAAAAAAAGTTGGTTTTCATCTTGGGGATGTTTGATAGGTCCTTGGTTGAATTGCAAAAAACTTAAAAACTCTGACCAGCGCTATGACCAATTACAATTCCAGAGGATTGATAATCAAGTGTGTTACTCACTTCCTGACAGAAAATTAAAAGACTCAAGATGAAAAGAATATGACATATGTTTTAGACACAACCAAAGCAGAAATTTGTTTTATTTGACAATGTATATTTCTTAGAAGGATTTTCTTTTTCTTCTTCGATGGATGGAAAGGTAGGAGGAAGAGAAAATAAAATTTTGTTCATGGAAATTTTTTTTTAAATTCTTATTGATCAATTGATTGAGTCTGATAATTATCCCTGGAGAGCCATTTATTTTTGTTGTTCATTTGTGTCTGACTTTATGTACCCATGTAGCATTTTCTTGGCAAATTCACTGGAGTGGTTTGCCATTTCCTTCTCCAGCTCATTTTACAAATGAGAAAACTGAGGAAAACAGAGTTAAATGTCTTGCTCAGTCACTCAGTGTCTGAGGTCAGATTTGAATTCAGGAAGATGAGTCTTCCTAACTCCAGGCCTGGCACTCTATGCATTGTGCCCATCTAGCTGTCCCAGACTCACTTATAAAGGCCCAGGAATGATCCTAAAGTCTTTTGGGTGGTTTGGGTTTCTTTTTATACTATCTGCCCTAAGTGCTATTGGCCTTTCCTCTGAGACTAACTGTCTTGGAGAACTAATTAAAGACCCAAGAGTAACTTGTCCAGGGTCCTGCAGCCTGGATCTTGCTGTATCTGAGGTCATCTATCTATCTGCTCTACCTCTCATGAAGATGGAATACTTTTAACTAGTTACATGCTAGTCAATTTCTAGGCTTGGAATATGAGCCTTTTTCCAAGTTTGGGATTACAAAAGAAGAAGCTAGGAGCATAGTGAAAAGCTGCACAGCTTGCCTTCCCTTCCATGCTCCTACACTGCCTCCAGGGAAGAACCCTCGTGGTTTGAGACCCAATGAAATCTGGCAAATGGATGTGACTCATTATAAATCTTTTGGTCGTCTGTCTTTTATCCACGTTGTGGTAGACACCTTTTCAGGATTCACTTTTGCCATACCAGCAGCAAAAGAGACAGCCCGAGTGGTCACTGAATTCCTCATTCAAGCATTCGCAATTATGGGTGTGCCACAAGAAATAAAAACAGATAATGGACCGGCATATACCTCCAAACATTTTAAACACTTTTGTGCACAGTATAAGATTTTACACACTACTGGCATACCCTTCAATCCTCAAGGTCAAGCAATAGTAGAAAGAAGAAACAGAGACATTAAGACACTCCTCCAAAAACAAAAGAAAGGGGAGCCACGGGTAACCCTAGAGAACTTCTAAATTTAGTTCTCTATACCATTAATTTTTTAATCTTTGATAAAGATGCACTGGCTCCAGCAGACAGGTTTTATAACCCACCAGAAGAGCAGTGTCCAGTGCGAGCAGCTCCACTATCTTTAGATAATCGCCAGGTGATGTGGAGAGACCCAGAAAGTGGTGAATGGAAGGGACCAGATAGGCTAACTGCTTGGGGGAGAGGATTTGCTTGCATCTCTACAGGTGGAGAAGGAATCAGATGGGTGCCTACGAGCCGCATTCACCTTGTCCATCGCAGAAAGATGGAGCAGACCCTTGAAACAAAGGAGAAGACCCAAGAAATATCAGGTGGTTCTGTTGCTGATTGTGCTCACAAGAATTATTAGATTCCTGGCACATGAACTAATGGACAATGGAATCCTATTGGACTGTTTCTAGGACTTATGGACATGTGTAAATTTTCAGATTGATTCTTGTTATTTGTTACATTACTACTAGCCTGTGTTATATTGCTATGTGCTCATGTAAATTATGTATAATGCCTCCCATATTGATGGATTTATGTATACCATGTATATCTGTTACAAAGTTCTGGCCCATATTGATGGATTTATGTGTACCCCCTCAGAAACCCCCTATGTTTTAAAACAAAAGAAAGGGGGAGATGTTGGAATCCTTACTAACTGCTAAGTAATTAGAGTTGATCTAATCTTACAAGAAGTTGTTTTGGCCAGAACCTGAAACAAGGTACTAAGTAGAACTAATCAAGACAAGGCTTGTGTTCCCACCTTTACTCATTGGACTCCACAAGTATGCTAGCTTCACAAAGTACACTTTCTAACTTCAAGAGAGTTCACACCTCCCTTAAAGTCATTGGGCCAGAGAGCACTATGGGAGAAAACCCATAATCCCATTCTCTCAGAAGAGGCAGATAAAAAGCCAGCGATGAAGGATCTATGGCAGAACACATATTTTCCTCTTGGCTGGCTGATCGTGCTAAACTCGAGAGAAACGACTCTGCTGCAGAGAACACTTTTGGGATTTCAGTGGAGCTACGCCAGAAGCCCTCTCTCCGCGGCAAGTTGGTGCTGGGCTCCCCAGAAGGAGATAAGAGAGATCTTCCATCTCTGTTGGAGGCAGAAGAAGGCAGAGGCAGAGGCTGAAGGACAGAACCTTTGGATTTGGAGACATCCGAAGGGCTCTAAGCCTCTAAACCGGCTGTCCTCTGAGAACAAACTCCAACATTTTGAACTCTTAACAGACTATTAAACAAAAAGTCCAGAGGAGGAAAAAAAATGTTCCACAACTGGAGAATAAAATAAGACAAAAGAAAACAACATAGACATTGAAGTCTCATGGAGAATAAGAACATAGTTTCAGGGAGATTTACAGAGCACAGAACAATATAGGTCAAAATCCTAACAAAATCAGAGTTCACGGTAATCTCATTGCTATTGTGTTAATAACTAGAGTAAATAGGACAAAATCTTCTTTGAATACTTCAATTTCCCTTTCCCTCCAGGCTCATTTTCCATTGTAGCAGAATATAATTTATAAATCTCTTACCAGAAAGTAAACTCACATTTATGATGTGACTTTCTGTGAATATAGTGAGAAATATACCTTATACCTTGCTCTATATAAAGAAAAAATGATTTGTCCCATAATGTAAAGAAATCCATCGACTAACTTCATAATCAGATTTGATTACATATCCAATTCTGCCCATTATTCATGCCAGGAAAAATGAAATTTCCACATAAGCCATTTGTCATTTTAATGGTCAAGGTGTATACTGCCCACATAGATTATATCTACATATCTGCAGGGATTTGTCTAGATGGAATTGACAAAAAGACATGAATAAATGTCTCTAGAGTCTCTTTCAAAAATGAAATTCAATTTGCCTTCTTAACAAATATTTGTAAGATTAACTTATAGTCCCACCATGTTCTAGAATTATCATCCTAAAATCTTTATCCTTATTTATTTTCTCATAGAAATCATATAAAAGTAGTTTTAAAAAATGCTGAATTTCAACTCCAAGGACTTGTTTTCACATCACTTATTAATAACTTGGAGAAAGGTACAGGCAACATTCTTAGCCTGTTTTCAGATGACAAAAACTGGGAGGGATAGCTAACATCTCAGATGGCAAGAAACAACTTTCAGAACGATCTTAATTTACTAGAACTCTAAATCAAATCTAATAAGAAAAAATAAAATGAGGACAAATGTGATTTTTTTTTTTTAGCTAAAAACTCAACTTCATGAATAAAAGTTGGAGGTGGCAGGGTTAGATAATAATTTGAAAAAAATTTGGTCAGCTTAGTGAACCTTAAACTCAATAGAAATCAATAGTGATAGTATACCTAAGAAAAGGAATCTTAGGCTTCATTTTGAGAACTATGACTTCCAAGAATATTCTACTCTCCTGTGGTCAGGCCACTCTAGAGTGTTGCCTTCTTTTCTGGGATATGGCCTTTGATAAATTAGAAAATGGCTAGAACATGATAGTAAAGATGTCAAATGGTCATTAGTACCCCATGATAGAACTGATGGAAAGAACTGAGCAAATTTAGGCATAGAGAAGATTAATGCAGTCATGATAATATGTGGAACATTGTCATGAGAAAGGGAGATTAGACTTGTGGGCCTAGAGGACACAAGAAATAATGAATGGAAGTTGCAAAGAAGCAGATTCAGTCCTGATGTCAGGAAAATCTCTAATTACTGCTATGAAAAAAAGGAATGGGCTCCTGCAGGAGTTAATGACGTCTCCTTATCTTCAAGCAAAAGGTACATGATCACTAGTTGGGTATGCCTTAGAGGAAATTCTTTTTCAAATGTGGCTTGAATTAAATAATCACTTTAGTCTCTTCTAGCTCTGAAATTGTTTTATTTTCTAAATTCCACAATTTTACTACTTATGGTCTGGGCAACTAGGAGCAAATCATTCCATGTCTCTGAACTTCAGTTGCAAAATATGCAGGTTGGATCAGATCCCTAAGATTCCTTTTAGCTCTAATTGTATGAATCTGTATCTTTACAGGTTTGGGGTTTTGTTTTGAGGAAAGCACTTTTCAAATGGTAAAATGTGATATGAATGTGAGGTATTAGTATTATAACTGTTATTAATGGACAGTGAAATGATCAGAAGATGAACAGCAGAAAAGAGGAGGAGAATCAAAGACTCTTTGTAATCTATGAATTGGATAACCCCTAAGTAATTCTCAGTAAACTCTTTGTCATTGGATTAAATGTTGAAAAACCTGTAATTATTAAAAATAATTTTGTATAAAATGAAAAAAAATGTTGTGTGAGGATTTGGGGTGATTTCTGAAAGTAAAATTCATCTCTAGCCTTTGAGTGGATCTCTTTTAGGTTGGGTGAGCTGAATGAAGAAGACTTTCTTTAAATGGAACAATTTAGATGTATAATTTGAGGTCAGTTTCCCTTTCTATAGTAGACCTTCTTTGTAACCAATGTGGAAAATACAGCAAAAGGCAGCATTTTTTCAATTGTTCTTTTCCTAGCTTTTTTGTTTATACTTGGAAGTGAAAGGATGACATGTTTTATGAACTACTAGTTGTTATTCTTTGCCTGAATATCATGTTGTTTTTTTTGTTAGAAAAAAATCACCAGAATATCTGAAAGTTTTTGATGAATAGAACCCTTTATTTTTTAGGAGAAAATGGATGGAACAGTTTGGGGCTTTGGGGCCCGCCTGTTGCTATCATGTGAAAGTTTCCTACTGATTTGACTTTTTATTCTGCTGTGTGATTGGTGCCAAGATTTACATGATTGCTGTGGGGAACAACTGGATTTAGCATAAGTAAGAATAACTGCTTTTCCCCTAGGGAGAGACAAAAAGGAAAAGTGAACAAGGCACAGAGACAATATTATCAGGAGTTATATTCCTATTCAGCTCTTTTATTCAGCCTGAATCTTGGATTCTATTGCAAATAATAAAAGCAAGAAGCAAGTTGGCCTGGAGCCAAAGTCTGAGATTAGCAAAAGAACTATTTTTATTTTGGGGGGAAATTTGTTTGTGAATGGCAGGAGTATATGATTAATGTGGTGCCTTGAATTTCCTTCTTTTTAAAAAAAATTTAAATTGAGCTAGTTTTTTCTTCCTGTGAAAATGAACATTAAGGAAAAAGAAAAGAAAAAAGACATAATGGTGACAGGGCAAAACCAGCCGATGCCCTTTCTACAGCTTCCTGGTGATTCATCCTTTTGGTACATAACTGACTTTCCCAGACTAGCCTGGGTGGTTTTTGATTGGAGTCAGCTAATGTTCAGCCCATTAGTTAATGAGACATTTGACAGGTGACTTTTCAGTGAAGGGAAAAATAAGGAATGATGAAACAGTAAGAAGGAGAGGCTGTTTTGGTAATCTGTCAGCATTTTCTGGTGGGGTTGAGAGTCTTTTCAGACTTCTATCCCTTTCCTGTTATGCCCTTTCCCTCCTCCTTTCCCTTCCTCACTCCTCCTCTGGCTGTGTTTCTACTAGAGGCCTTTTATTTCCCAGGCGAGGAAAATAGTTAGAATTACAGAATCACAGAATAATAGATCTGGAAGGGACTTCCAGAGACCATCTGGATCTATCTCTTCCTTTAGACAGGTGTCTTAACCAACCAAGACAAATTGCTGACTGCATGAGCAGCTTCACTCCCTTTGTTACTTTTATTTTATATAATTTTATTTATTTTATTTAATTTCTCTTCATCCACCAGTACTCCATAATTTTTAATGATTCTTAACAGAGACTTGTGGCTCATTTGGGAAAAGACTTTTCCTTGAATGGTTTCTGCTCTTCCTTCTTTGGCATATTAAGGGACTTCTCTTAGTATGTAATCAGATAATGAACTATTTTTTTTTCTGTATCTCATGTATCAAGGCCTCTGTTATTCTTTCCAGTTTTTTTTTGGTGAGAAGTGGTTCATGGTTAGGATGCTGCTGCCGGGAAATTAGGCATGGACCCACACTTAACACCATATACCAAGATAAGATCAAAATGGGTCTATGACCTAGGCATAAAGAACGAGATTATAAATAAATTAGAGGAACATAGAATAGTTTATCTCTCAGACTTGTGGAGGAGAAAGAAATTTGTGACCAAAGATGAACTAGAGACCATTACTGATCACAAAATAGAAAATTTTGATTACATCAAATTAAAAAGCCTTTGTACAAACAAAACTAATGCAAACAAGATTAGAAGGGAAGCAACAAACTGGGAAAACATTTTCACAGTTAAAGGTTCTGATAAAGGCCTCATTTCCAAAATATATAGAGAACTGACTCAAATTTATAAGAAATCAAGCCATTCTCCAATTGATAAATGGTCAAAGGATATGAACAGACAATTTTCAGAGGATGAAATTGAAACTATTACCACTCATATGAAAGAGTGCTCCAAATCATTATTGATCAGAGAAATGCAAATTAAGACAACTCTGAGATACCACTACACACCTGTCAGATTGGCTAAGATGACAGGAAAAAATAATGATGAATGTTGGAGGGGATGCGGGAAAACTGGGACACTAATGCATTGTTGGTGAAGTTGTGAACGAATCCAACCATTCTGGAGAGCAATCTGGAATTATGCCCAAAAAATTATCAAATTGTGCATACCCTTTGATCCAGCAGTGTTTCTATTGGGCTTATATCCCAAAGAAATACTAAAGAAGGGAAAGGGACCTGTATGTGCCAAAATGTTTGTAGCAGCCCTGTTTGTAGTGGCTAGAAACTGGAAAATGAATGGATGCCCATCAATTGGAGAATGGCTGGGTAAATTGTGGTATATGAATGTTATGGAATATTATTGTTCTGTAAGAAATGACCAGCAGGATGAATACAGAGAGGACTGGCGAGACTTACATGAACTGATGCTGAGTGAAATGAGCAGAACCAGGAGATCATTATACAACGATATTGTATGAGGACATATTTTGATGGAAGTGGATTTCTTTGAAAAAGAGACCTGAGTTTCAACTGATAAATGACGGACAAAAGCAGCTACACCCAAAGAAAGAACACTGGGAAACGAATGTGAACTATCTGCATTTTTGTTTTTCTTCCCTGGTTATTTATACCTTCTGAATCCAATTCTCCCTATGCAACAAGAGAACTGTTCGGTTCTGCAAACATATATTGTATCTAGGATATACTGCAACATATCCAACATATAAAGGACTGTTTGCCATCTAGGGGAGGGGGTGGAGGGAGGGAGGGAAAAAAAAATCGGAACAGAAACGAGTGTCAATATAAAGTAATTATTAAATAAAAATTAAATAAAAAAAAATAATAATAAAACAGGTTTAAAAAAAAAAAAAAAGGATGCTGCTGCCGGGGCAGATCGATAACCATAAAAAATAAAAAAGTATTAAGTACATAATATGTGCAAGTACTTACTATATGCCACCCACTATTGTAGAAATACAAATTAAAAATAATCTCTCAAAGCTTGCATTCTAATAGAGGGAAACAACTATAAGGAATTGGGTCTAGAGAATGACATTTTTTTTTTCTGAAGAGTCACAAGAATGGTGAAAGGCAAACTAGGACTGTTGATTATCATGCCCTTTCTAGAAATAATGAATTGAGTTGATTACTATTCCTAAAGCAAAAAAGTGGACTCAATTCAGAATTTGACCTTTCTTGTGTCAATCTAATGGGAAATTTTATGTCCATTTGAACATGTTTTTTATCGTAGATAATTGAAACTTATTGGAAATTGCCATTTAAGGCTTTATGGTACTGTTAACTGATTAGGCCAGATATGATCATCAAGCCATTATTCATGATGCCAAAAACCCTATAGGGTTTTATTGTTTTACATACTGGGAGATTTCATAGGAAAAGGTTGGGAGAATGACTATTGGCAAGAGGAAAGGTAGGATTCTCCTGATCAATTTCTCCAACATGACACTTCTTGAATGAGAACTACCACATCTGGCTCGTACATAGGAAATGACATCAAAATAAGGAAAACTTTCCCTTATATCCCTGTTCTGTTATGGCAAATTTCTTTTTTTTTAATTAAAGCTTTTTTATTTTCAAAATATATGCATGGGATAATTTTCAACATTCACCCTTGCAAAACCTCGTTTTTCAAATCCCCCTACCACCTCCTCTAGATGGCAAGTAATCTAATATCTGTTAAACATGTGCAATTCCTCTATATATATTTCCATAAACATCATGCTGCACAAGAAAAATCAGGTCAAAAAGAAAAAAATGAGAAAGAAACAAAAAGCAAGCAAACAACTACAAAAAGAGTGAGAATGCTATGTTGAGATCCACACTCAGTTCTCTTACTCCTCTCTGGATATAGATGGCTCTCTTCATTGTAAGACCATTGGAACTGGCCTGAATCACTTCATTGCTGAAGAGAGCCACATCCATCAGAATTGATCATTGTATAATCTTGCTGTTGCCATGTATAATAATCTCCTGGTTCTGCTCATTTCACTCAGCATCAGTCCATGTAAGCCTCTCCAAGCCTCTCTGAAATCATCCTGCTGATCATTTCTTATAGAACAATAATATCCCATTACATTTATATATCATAACTTATTCAACCATTTTCCAACTGATGGGCATCCACTCAGATTCCAGTTTCTTGCCTCTACAAAAAGGGTTGTATGACAAATTTCTATAACATACTGAATGACAGTTGGAAACAATATTAAGTCTTTAAGCTAATTTTAGGAGCACACCTGATTTTGTGTGTATATATATGTATATCAAGATGTAGTTATACTAACTACATGTTTCCAGTTGTTAAAGATCCTTTAATTTCTCAATGCTATGAGGAAAATTAGGCAAAAAATCAAGTTTGTGAAGTTAGGATATTCTGTTAGTTAATATGAGAATTGTCTGTTCTATGATAAGGAAAGGAAGAGATATCTTGTAGGAGATGTAACATACTTTTGTTAAGGAGTATGTTCATTTGAACAGTTAGAAGTTAAATAGTTTTATTGTAAATAATACATGCATTGCTTTAAACTTTAAACTGGGATTGTTTTAAATTGTTACTCAATGTATTTATGTACCTATGCCAGAACTTTTTGTTAACTTTAGATAATCTGGCAATTTTAGATGAATTTGGTTTTGTATTGGAATATATCTTATAATGCTGGCTTCTAATTTCTGTTTGTAGATATAAAGATAGGTGATATCGATTATTAATATAGGTGAAAGGTAAAATCGTGAATTCCCTGGTCTAATAAAAGATTCCAAGTTTGAAAAAAAAGATACAAAGTTAGACCTAACTTTCATTATCTTACCAAAATAAACTGGAGATAGATTTTGTAGGAAATTTCTACAAGTGACCTGAGCTGGAGAAGAGTAGACCAGAGCCACAGTACTTTATCATGTTTCTAAAGGAAGGGAGACATCTACTTTTTCTCTTTGCATCTTTTATCTGTAAGGTCTACTTATCAGAGGGAACTGCCCACTTTAATTTTTGTCAGTATTTTCAAAGGGGATTGCCCCCTTTGATTTCAAGCATCATCCATTTTTCCTTTCCCCTCATAAGTCTCAAGAAACCTTTGATGAAATGTTTGTCTTTGGTCTAAAAGAGACAGCCAATTGACCACCCTTTTTAATAGACTGTTGACTTTGTTAATAAAATTATTAAATTGCTTCCCCCAAGAAAACTGTTTCCAAACTAATGAAAAGCAGGAGTGAATAGAGGAATGCAAAGACAAAGGGGAAGGTAGGGCCAGGCCTGGCAGCAATGCAGATTTCAGGATTTCTGGGAGTGGATAGATGGATGTGATGTCAAGTATGCTCTGTTATCTGCTACAAGTAGTGAGTTAGATAAGCTTTCACTCATTTACCAATCAGGAGGACTCATCCAAAGCTCAGTGGGTCAGCTTCCCCATGGAACAGGGACAGTAGCCTCTGGAGGTTCACTTTAGAGGTTACTATTCTGGGTTGGGTAGAATGAGAATTCTACAGTGGTTAAAGTATTGGACTTAGAATTAGTATGAATTCTGTCTGGGACACTTACTAGTGTACAAGTTGGGACAAGTTCTGCCTTGGTTTTCTCATCTGTAAAATGAGGATAAAATAGTACCTAACTCCCAGAGTTGTAAAGAGGATAAATGATATATACTTTGCAAACCTTAAAAAAGAACATTATATAAAAATATTGTTGTTATTCTTATCATTATTGTTATTATGTCTGAGGTGATGGCTGCTTCAAATGTAAAG
Source organism: Antechinus flavipes (assembly GCF_016432865.1). Classification (NCBI taxonomy): domain Eukaryota; kingdom Metazoa; phylum Chordata; class Mammalia; order Dasyuromorphia; family Dasyuridae; genus Antechinus; species Antechinus flavipes. The sequence continues at coordinate 419,972,776 of NC_067400.1, forward strand.
ATGGCAACTGGATGTAGAAGACCTTAGAGCCCACGGATGCCCTTTAGGTTGCCTGGGCACTGAGAGGATAAGTGCCTTGTCTAGGGTCCTACAGCTAGGAAAGGCCAAATGTAGGACTGAACCCAAGACCTCCTAACTGGGAGAACATCACCACTACACCAAACCACAGGAGGACATTTTATATCAAATTTTATCTTTTCGGTTCTTCTTAAGAAGCAGATAAAGGGCTTCTCTTGAGACATGATGGATGAATGGATGCTACAAGAGTAGCATCTGCCCTGAGCCACAACATCTTGCCCCATAGGAAACAAATCAATGGCAATTGAGTGAAACAAGTCAAATAGTGTCAAAGAGCACATATTCAGCACCTGTCTAAATACTAGAGGAGGGAGGATGTGGTTAGCACACCAGACACATAAAAGAACAATCTTAGGTAGAGGAATTATAGGAGACAAACCAACATTTCATCCGTGCCTCTTGTTCCCCTTTGTAGCCCCTTCTCCCTGACCTCTCTGGGTTGAGCTGCTTTGGCTACAGGTCTCTTTTCCTCATCTCTGCTTAGTCCCTTGGATTCAGTTATGTCCTCGATGACAGCTTGATATAAGGTGGCATCTGCTTTATTTCTTCCAATTTCAGTTCAGACCATACCTTCATTTCCCAAAAGGTTCTTTTTCTTATTCCATTTCACAAACATCTGTTTAGCTCTCACTACTATAAGTGCTGGGAAAGAAACTGGATCCTTGGGATATAAATACAATAAACCTGCTTTCAAGAAACTTACATTCTTCTGGAGGTGGGAGGGTCATAACATGTCAGTAATAATAATAATTATTATATATATATATATTCAAAGAAAAGTATCTATACAAAATAATTTCAAGAGTAGAGAATGATAATAAGTGGACATTAGGAAAGGCCTTATGCATGAGGTAGCCCCTGAGCTGGGCTTTGAAAGAAGCTTAAGACTCCATGAGGACTGATTGACACTAGACTGTATATGCTGCCTGTCTTACAACCAGGTACACGGCACCATCATATATCCCATCACATCAATTCCTGAAGCCTGGGTGGATTCCCAGAGCAGCCAGTTCCTCTTAGAAAGATCTGAGTTTCTTTTTTGGGGGGACTTTGTTTGTAATGGAAAAGTCAGAAACTGTTATCTGAGGTTTCTCCTTGTAACCAGGTGGATGAGTCTACACAAATTAGTCAGACATCAAAAGAGTGAAAAGAGTAAAAATTGGGAGAATTTCCTTTCTAGGGAAAAAGGTGCTCTGAATAGTTCAGATCTTCAGTGTTCCTCTTTGATCTTAGTGTTAACTTCGACTTCATGGAGCCTTCACTTAGCCTTTCTGTCTCTATTGTGAAATGGGAGTGGATAATAATCCTTACCTCAAATCTGTCTCTTGGAAGTATTGTAAGGATTAACACTTATAAAGGAATTTTCAGATGCTCAGATGAAAGGCATTACTTAAATACACAGTATTATTATTTTTTTCTCTTTTTATCCCCATATCAGGATAGATCTCTTCATGACAAGGAAGGATATAGTTAGCAAACCCACCCACCTAGAGTTCCACAGTATCAATATCTTCAAGGTCTTAAGGATAATTCAGGTAATCTGGATAGTAGCATTTTACGCAAAATTTGGGAACTTTAAGTGGCCAAAATTACTTCCCCTTGCTTTCAGAATAAAGTCACTCACTAGGAAGACTCTAGGGACATATTACAGACTTCTAAATGGGTAGAGCTTATTCTTGAATTAAGCGCCACCACAAGATTCCCCAGCTACAAAATATTTTCTCTTTTAGTCTGAAATTCCCTTCTTACTCATTGATTTGTATTGAGCTATTAAAGATCCTTCTCATCCACTCCTTATATATTGCTCCTAGACATGTTCCCCTTCCCTGGTTATATATCCCATGTTCAAAAATGATGACTAACGTTTGCCTTCAGGATGTGTTAATAAGTATGGGATTCATGAAGCAGGTGTGCAAGCAAAAAGCTTATGCACTGTCATTGACCCCAGTCAGTTTTAGCCAGCTTCAGATTTGGGTCCCCTTATCAGAAACTTTATGGTTTACCTAGCTTCTTGACTCACAAGGTGATTGGTTGGAGATATCTTAATAGGATGTTTCATCCTCTTCCTTGTTCTTCTTTGCAATGTTTATCAAAACCTTACTATCAACATTTTTTACATTCATGAGTTCAAATCTGACCTCAGATCCTTCCTATCTGTGTAACTTTGGGCAAGTCATTTAACCTAGTTTGCCTCAGTTTCTTCATCTGTAAAATGGGCTAGAGAAGGAAATGGCAAACCACTCAGTATCTCTGCCAAGAAAACCTCAAATGGGGTCACAAAAAATCAGATAAGTGACTGAACAACAATCACAAAGGTTCAAAATGTCTTCTTTATACATATATATATATATATATATATATACACACACACACACACTCTAAGTTATAACCTATAAACTGTTACCAAGCCAGGGGACAGAATTAGTTCAAGGCAATCTTATCTAATGAAATAGAATAGTAAGAAAATCAAGCAATAATTACTTCTCAAAATGTTTTTATGAGCCAGGCACCTCTGGGATACAAAGAAAACTAAAAGCAATCATTCTGACAAAGCTTCCATTTTAATTGGGGAAACAATATAAGATAGACATAGATATAAGAAAGACAGAATAGATGGAAGCTAGTCTGTGAAGAAAATAGGTGGAGTGTGGAGAATAGAAAAGACCCCTTTGAGAGCTGATCCTTGAGCTGAGTTTTAAAGTAAGTCAAATTCTCAGAAGCATCTAGATGACACAGTGGATAGAGCACTGGACCTGGAGTTAGGAGGACCAGAGTTCAAATCCGACATTTAATGCTTCCAAACTGTGTGACCCTAGGCAAGTCACTTAACTCCAATTGCCCCCCACCCCAACATACACATACAGAGAAAGAGAACAAAAGAAAAAAGAAAGTCAAATTCCAAACATGGAAGACCAAAATAAACATAGAAATAGGAAATGGAGATTAACATGTAAGTAATAGCAGAGGTCAGTGTGACAGAAAATTCTTTCCTATAACTTTGGGAATACTCTCTTCAATGTAGATATACTATAAATGAATAATAAAAAAAAATGGAATCATAGGAACAGTTCGCTAAATGGTGTGGATGGGAAGAGCTAAAAACAGTTACAACAGTCATCCTGGGTTTTTGGATGTGTCGGAAGCCAGTTTGGGATATTTTAAAGCACTGTATTATTTTCCAAACACACTTTCTTCTTCTTATCCATTTCACTATCGAGTTTCCATAATTGCCCTGCATACACAGATTGGGGAAGGAGAAAGAAGGAAGCAAGCATTTGTCAAGTGCCTACTATGTACCTGACACTAAGCACTTTATCAATATTATCTTATTGGATTAGTCTTCTAATTCATTTCAAATACACTTGATTTCACTAACAAAATCCAACAGTTAGAGTTACAAAGAGAAATTCTATTTAAAGTAACCACTGATAGTATAAAATGTTTAGGAATCTATCTGCTAAGGGAAAATCAGAAACTTTATGAGCAAAATTACAAAACACTTTCCACACAGATTAATTCTGATCTAACCAACTGGAAAAATATTAAATGCTCTTGGATTGGGCAAGCAAATATAATAAAGATGACAATACTATCCAAACTAATCTATTTATTTAGCGCTATACCAATCAGACTCCCAAAAAACTTTTTTAATGACCTAAAAAAAAAAAAATAACAAAGTTCATATGGAAAAACAAAATGTCAAGAATTTCAAGGGAATTAATGAAAAAAAAAGCAAATACACTTCATTACTCCTGATGCTCCAGAGCTGCAAATGGTTTGTGGTCATGTTTATTGTATTTTTTCTGGGTTTACTCCCTGATGACTGCTTTTCTTTGCCATGAAAGTCACGCCATCTCTCTGCTGCTCCCTGTGATGAGTATGTCCCTTCTTTTTCCGGTCTCTCTTTCATTCTCCTGGGCTTCTCTGCCCTCTTTTGGTTGCCTCAATACATAAGTTTTATGGTCACTCCTAGGTAAATTCTTCAGGTCTACCTGCTGGTCATTTCCGTTCCAATCTGGTGGGTTGTGATGAATTGAAAGTCTTTTCCTGGTTAAGCCAGACTGATACTTCCTTAGCCATGATCAGAAGTTACAAGTCAACACATATAGCTAGCAAAGTCAGGAAGTGTACTTCCACATTAAGATTATGTTTCATCCATCGTCTCAGTGGCTGAAACCATGTCGTTTTTTCTTGAACCCTAAATGAAAGTTTTGAAATTCCTAGCTTGACATGCAAATGAATTTGATCTAGAACAAGCAAAAAAGGCCAAGTTAATTATTTCTACTCAGTTGGTCTCCATTCCTACCTTTATTGAGTATAGTAAGCAGCAGAAAAATTTTCTAGCTTGTGTGCAAACATCTTGACCCTGCAATACTGCTTCTAGGTCTGTATCCCAAAGAGATCAAAGAAAAGGAAAAAGGACCTCTATGTACAAAAATATTTATAGCAACTCTTTTTGTGGAGGCAAAGAACTGGAAATTGAGGGGTTATTCATCATTTGGGGATTGATTGAACAAGTTGTGGTATATAATTGTGATGGGAAACTTAGTAAATCTTTAGAAAAAGGCAGGCTGCATTCAGGAAAACCAGGAAAGACATATAAATTGATGTAAAGTGAAAAGAGAAGAACCAGAAGAATATTGTAGACAATAATAACAATATTGTATGATGATCAACTATGAATAACTTAACTATTCTTAGCAATACAGTGATCTAAAACAATTCCAAGGGACTTAAGATAAAAAATGTTGTCCAATTCCAGAGAAAGTCTAGATAGAGTCTGAATGCAAAGCAAAGCATACTTTAAAAAAAAAAACTTTATTATTTTTCTTAGAATTTCAGAGAGTTTGCACTTTCTTTTACAACATGACTAATATGGAAATATATTTTGCATGACTATTTTTATATAAAACTCATATAAAATTGTTTGCCTTCTCAGTAAGAAGAGAGGAGAGAAAAGAAGGGAGAGAATTTGGAATGCAAATTTAAAAAAAAGACAAATGTTTAAAAATTATTTTTACATGTAATTGAATTTTTTTATAAAAGAAATTTTGCAAACTTTGAAACAATCTGTTAAAAATCCTATAGTTTGATTCTGTATTTTGACCAATGAATAATTTTATACGAGAGAGAAGCTGTGTGTGTTTAGTCAACTTTATAATGGGTAATATAAATGCAAACCTCAACCACATCTAATACTAAAACCTATGATTATATTTTAAAATATCTTTTAACTTACTTTTAGTCATCATTTTCCTCATCTTGCATTGTACCATTTAGATTTTGTATGTTTCTGTATTTTCTTCATTTTTGACATTCTTTATGGCAACATAGTAGGCCATTGCACAGATCGACCACAGCCTGTTTAACCATTCCTAACGCTAGATATGTAAGCTATTTCCATTTTTATTTTCTTATAAAATGCACTGCAATAGATACCATTATCATTTTTAATGGCCTTTTCTTTCCTTTTAAATCATATCCTTGGATTATATAAGTTTCAAATGGAAGATCCCCTATGGATGATGAAATCCTAGATATTCTTTTCCACGGACATTATTATACTGATTGCATAAAATTCCATAATATTACAGGGTCTTAGTAATGACAGTTGTGATTATTCAGAAGGGGCAGGACTAATAATATATAATGGAAAATCCAAATGATGAAGAATGATCATTGTTTAGACTTTATCATAAAAAAAAAAAAAACAAACAAACATTGGTTTAGTATGTCAATAAAATGTGATAATATTCATAAAGCACCAGCTCAGTGCTAGGTACATAGTAAGTACAGCAAATGCTTGCTCCCTTCCTCCTTCTCCTTCTTAATCCATGCTTGCAGGAAAATTTTAGCAAATTGAAGGGGGATATGAAGAAAAAGAAGAAAATATCTTTGGAAAATTGTACATTGTTTTAAGATATCCTAAACTGGCTCTTGATACACACACACATAAATGGTTGTTGTTGAAGTGGTTATTTTAAAACCTACATTTTTTTAAATAATTCTATAAGATTGTAAATCTTGGGACATCCCACTCTTCAGAAATTATGGTCACCCAAAGAATAACAGAGAGATACAGTATAAGCGCATGTATGCTGCAGCATATTTTCTGAGATGTTTTGTAATTTTGCTCATAAAGTTTCTGATTTTCCCTTAGCACATAGATTCCTAAACATTTTAGGTATCATTCAGGCCATGTATGATCTAATCCAAGTCAATAGTCATTTATTAAATGCTTACATAAGGCACTGTGATGTGCACTGAGATTACAAAGATCAAACAAACAAACACCAAAAAAACCCAGCAATTTATTGAATGGAAGAAAACCACAACTTGAAGTTTTTTAGAAGTTGATGAATATGTGAGATATTGTGGAGGTAAAATTGATAAGATGCAGCAACTAATTAGATATGGAAAAGGGGAAAGTGGAAGATTACTCTAATGTTTTTAATTTGAGTGATTGGAAGGAGAATAAGGTTATCAACAGTGAAAGCTGGAGTAGGGGTGGGTTTATAGGGAAGCTAATGATTTCCATTTTTGGACATATTAAGTTTGAGTTGGCTATGGGACATCCAGTGGAAGATGTCCAATAGGTATTTGGTGATATAGAGCTGAAACTCAAGAGATAGACTATGCTTGCATATAGGGATGTTCTCAAGCTAGCTCAAAATGGCTTATGAGAACGGATTGTGAAATCTTCAGTGTGAGCATTTCCACTTTGGAAATTGGCAAATACCACAATTCAGTGCTGGATTTATATTGGTTTATTGTATAAACTTAAAGTGATGGAGAAAATGTTAATGATATGAATTAAATTTATAAGTATGTGATGCAACCCATTACTAAATATTTACCAGCATACCCTTGTATATGTAAGTAAATAGAAAATAAACACAAAGTGATTTTTTTTTTGGGGGGGGAGGGATAATAGGGAAAAAAAAAGGACTTGTCCATAACTACACAGCTAATAAATTACAGAGACAGGGCTTGAATATAGATCCCCAAACCAACCTTCATCTACTTCCATCCAGGCTGGGTACATTTTTTTTTTTTCAGAGAGTTTAACATTTAACAGCATTCTGCTAATTGTATATACAGATTGAAGAGTCATCTGAATAAATATTACAATTTAACTTTTGGAACCTGATGGGATCCCTGAGAGATAATGTAAGGGTAGAAAAGAATAGGGGTTAGATGAGAGTTCTGGGGATGACCCAGAGTTAATGAAAGGGATCTGAATGATGAGCAAGAGGAAGAGACTGACAAGAAATGGTCAATTAGGCAGAAGATCCCATAGAGATTGGTATAATGGAAACCCAGGAAGAAAAGCTTTTCTAGAAGAAGAGGAAAAACAGATGAAGTGGTAATGTAGTTTCCAAAAACAATGATGCAGAGTTCATGTAGAATATTGATTCCCCTGAAATATTAGGAGGCATAGAAGAAAACTTCTAATACATTATATGGATCCTCAGGGGAGGATTTATGAGCAAAAATTAAATAGGAAAAGATGTATGAAAGATATGCCCATACCAATCATATCATTAATTTACTAAAGAACCAAGGATCACCCCCTATGATAGGAAAATGATATAACCATGATTATTTCCTATTGCTGATTTGATATCTAGAAAGACTGCCCCAGTATGTAGCAGCAATGAATGCATATGCCTGTTTCACCAGTACCTCCCCAAAATTTATCTTAAAATAAATTTTAAATATGTTTTAATAAATTGATTGTATTAGGTATTTTTCTTATTTATTTTAATAATTTTTATTTTAATATTTATTTTAAAATTGGAACAGAAGTGAGTGCAAGGGATAATGTTGTAAAAAATTACCCTGGCATGGGTTCTGTCAATAAAAAGTTATTATAAAATAAAAAATATATTTATCTTAATTTGCATTATTTGCCAAACATTTCCCCAACGGTTCATTAATAATTTTTATTTCTTCTTTTGTGAATTTTCCATTTGTATCTTTTGATCATTCCTCTATAGACTTTTCTTCATTTCCCATGAACTCTAAAAATCAAGCTTTTTCCACATATATTTTGCAATTATTTCCTCAATTTTGTTTTTTTCTCTTTAATCTTAGTTACATTTTTTTTGTATATTTCTTTAATTTTACACATTCAAACTTGTCATTTTCTTCCCCAGTAACTGTTTTCATTGCATCAAAAGTCAAGAAATAGTATCATTTTCAAATTTAGGAAAATTAAGCTATTTTAATTTCTCTCTGATTTATAATAGCTTAAAAATAGTTAACCACATGAAGTGATACAGTAGATATAGCACTAATTCTAGATTCTGGAAGATTTGAGTTCAAATATGGCCTCAGATATGTACTGGCTGTTTAACTCTAGTGGATAAATCATTTAACTTCTGTTTGCCTCATTTTCATCATCTGTAAAAGAGTCAGTGATAATGCTAGAAATGCATGTGTGTACAAAAAAGCTGAAATTGGTTAATTTTCTTTTCTGTTGGATTTCCAGTGAAGAGCAGTAAGAATTCTTTGGTCTTCTGGCTGGGGGAAAGTTGCTAGTGATGGCACTGACCGCATCTCCCCATCTCCCATCTGGCCAAGATGTGATCATGGTACCACGGTTTCTTTTGCCGCTGTGTATTTTTTCTTCTTTGATCTTAGTAAATGAATATCAGACACAGAAAGGTCATGTTATGATGTTATTGATTTTGAAAGGTGTCTATAATCCATAGCAGCATCTATGGGTAGCAAGAGCCAGCTTGACAAGTAAACTGGTTTGATCCAATCCAGTAGTGGATTAATTTAGCAACCAAAGACCCCATCCAAAAGCAAGTAAGGGATCTGCTTATTTGTTGTAGCACATCCCCCAATGAATTAAGTAGTGATGGGGAATGATTTGTAACTACCACTTTTTAAGTCTGAGCTCACTCTCCGTGTTCTCCTGATTTGGTAGATCACATTTAGTCCTTGCTATAGCTTCTTTTAAAAGCTGTTAACCAAAGACCCCCAGGCTCCAAAATAGAGTAGGATATGACCACAGGTTACAAAAGTTTTATTGTCTGAGAAGAACTTGCAAAGGAGCAGAGAGAGAGAGAGAGCATTCTCAGCTGCTCAAAGGGGAGTGGGAAAAGGGTGGGATATTTATGGTTTCTAGAGGCTTTAAAGCAGGAAGGTGGGACTACTAAGGAGAGGACATCAACAGACAAAATAAGTGAGAGCAGGATATTTGGAAACTCCTAAGCAAAGCCTTGAGTCTGCAGCTGCTCTAGGTGCCCTGGTTCTGTGATTTGGGGCAGCTAGTGGAATTCACTAGCAAAGGATCCCGGAGTGTCCAGCAGCCTCGGGCTTTCGAAGTCCTTTGGGTTGGCTGATTGTTGTGCTACTTCAGTCCTGCTCCTTTGTAAAGAAGGGAGACTGCAACATATGCGTAGTCATTAGAAAGCCCATGTTTACAAAGCAAATTGGTTAACTATGTAGAGGAGCTATGACCTGACCTGCAATATTTACATTGGAGGAAATATATCAGGTGAAGGTTTGTAAATGCGAGTATTAAAAATACCACTTCACCACTGCTCAGGGTTACCCCAAAGGAGCAGTATCTGGCTGTACTCCAGGCACCCAACCTGCTAGTCTAAGTATATATTGGGAGATTAGCTCCACAATCAATAAATAGTACATGGTAAATAGAATCAGGTTACATACCCTAGCCAATGAGGAGCTCCAGAAAAAGTACAAAACTAAAAAACTGGAAGGAAGAAATTGTATGATAGAAAAAGAAAATGGGCTGGTTATATTTTAAGAGTGAAGGATACCAGGTGAATATTCATTGTGCCCTATTGAAATAGGTGAAAACTAGTCAGGCCTCTAGCATTTTAGGTAGACTTTGTGATGTGACATAGACAAGCATGATTGGATGTCAACCTGCATTATCAGAAGGAGTTCTGGAATTAATGAGACATCTTTCCATTTAAGGTTTATTTTATTTTTTGGTATATGTGTTAAGCTTTAATGTGGAAAAGGGATAAGAAAAGTTGCATAGAACTTTATAGAGGCCGTACAGGGCCTCTGGAGGGCAGGACAAAGTCAGGTCTCAAAGACATAAGACTTGGGAGACAACTAGGTGGTGCAATGGATAGAGCACCAGCCCTGAAGTCAGGAGGACCTGAGTTCAAATTTGATCTTAGATACTTAACACTTCCCAGCTGTGTGATCCTGGGCAAGTCACTTAATCCAAATTGCCTCAGTTAAAAAAAAAAAAGAGAGAGAGAGAGAGAGAGAGAGAGAGAGAGAGAGAGAGAGAGAGAGAGAGAGAGAGAGAGAGAGAGAGAGAGAGAGAGAGAGAGAGAGAGAGAGAGAGAGAGAGTAAACCAGGAGACAACATAGACACTGTATTTCTGAGTACCATATCCTGAAAGAAATAAGGATAAGAAGAAAGGTAAGTAATAATAAGCAATGATAATAATAACAGCTAACATTTATATAGCACTTACTACTTGCCAGGTTGTCCATGCTAAGTACTTTACAATTATCATCCCATTTGATACTCACAACAATCCTGGGAGGTAAATGCTATTGTCATTGTTGTTCAGTTGTTTCAGTCATGTCCAATTCTTCATGATCTCATTTGCAGTTTTCTTGGCAAAGAAACTGAAGCAGTTTTGCCATTTCTTTCTCCAACTCAATTAACAGATGAAGAAATTGATGCAAACTGAGTTAAATGACATGCTCAGGGTCATACAACTAGTGCCTGAGGCCAGTGCTCTATCCACTATATCCCCTAGCTGTTATTATCCCCATTTTATATATGAAGAAACTGGGGCAAAAAATAAAATAAAATAAAAGTCACAGAGCTGTATAAGGCTAGATTTGAATTCCAGTCTTGCTGATTACAAGTTCAGCTCCTTGTCACTGTACAATCTAGCCTTTGCCTATAGTGTGTTCACATAAAAAGAAAGGCAAGCCATTCCAGTGCTTCAGATATATCCTCAGGCGGGTGCAAACTTGAAATGAAGACAAAGCTTGGGGGCAGAGAACTTGCTGCCTACAATTAAAACTCTAAGGTAACATATGCCAGAGTTCAGAACTAGATTCATCAAGTTATTCAAAAAGAATTCCAATGCACAAATGAGAATCAGATCCCTGGAGTTAGCTATAGACTCTGCTTAAGAAATTATGAAGGAGCTGGATTTTTTTCAGTAGGAAAAAACAAGAGGCAAGATGATGTCTGAAATTTAAAATACAGCTCATTCAGGAGCGATGGCAAACAGGAATGGAGCAGACAAAAGATCAGACAAAAGATAAAAGAGTATCAGTGAAGCAAGGGGTATAGGGATCAGTGGCTATCATTTAGGAATTTTGACTTTCTTCAGTGTCTCTCACTACATCATTTAATGCCAGGAATGTGCACTGCACATGAGCCTTCTGTCTGCTTGAAGCCACACAGTTATAAGCTTTGTAGTCATAAAAGCCAATGGCTCAGCTTTATTTAGGGTTGACCCCATGGGGTGACAAGAAACAGGAAGCTTGATGTTCAAAAGGAGACCCCAAAAGATTGGGATTGAAGACCAGTGTCATGAGATGTCTCAAAAAAATTTACAGGCTTGAACATCTCCAAGTCAAGGGGCAAAATTTATTGTAATTGTAACGCTAATTGAAGAGCAGGATTTAGCAAAAAACTAGGAGAAAGAAGATAAATTTATAGGACAAAGAGAGACCAGAACTTCATGTTGCTTTTTTGCTCACGTTATGGCTTGCAGGTAGGTTTAAGGGGTGGTCTATTCACTATTATCTGAGGAACTTGGTTATCATTGACCAGCAGATTATCTATCTGACAGTCAGCAATGTTTGAGGACTATACTAACGCTAGAAGAATCAGCGACAGACAGATTGGTAGAACAATAGCTCTCTAAGGTCAGAGGACCTCAGGATTACTGTTATATTTCCCCTAGAAGCTGTATCCCCTTGAGTATGACAACTGGTTTCTCTTCCCACCTGTATAAGAAACATGGGAACCATGGCAAGTTACAAATTTATTTGATTTCAACTTCCTCATTCACAAAAAAGGAGCATAAGACTAGATAATGTCTAAGATGCTGTCTAGAACTAACATTCTGTGACACTCTAATGACAAATTTTGGACCTTTTAATGTCTTCTTTATATTTCCTCTACTAAAATCTTACTCTGATTCTTCCCTGTGGTGTGGATTTGATTCTGACTTTTTGAAGGGGATTTCAGCAGATTCAGAAAAGTTCCAGGATGTTTTATTATGGTAGGAAAGGTTTTTAAAATGGACATAGTGATCCTCACTGTTTCTGTCCTTCTTTGACCAGCCCAAATAAATTTAGACAAGAGCATTATTAAAAGAATTTCATGAGACTAGTCATTAAAACATGAAAAACAAAGGGAAGAAGAATAGTATAGGAAGATCATTAGGGAAAAGTATCCACATTGATGGATGTGTTCAATGAATCTGGCATATCAGAAATTGTTAAATTGACAAATTAGAACATTGCACATTAGAAAAGCTAGAAACCATTTATCTTTTGGTCCAAACCAGTGCTGGGAAATCTAGCTGCAGAAAACTCTTTCCACCAATGCAAATCAGCAATTCAACTAAAATTTCTTTGACACATTAGCAAGGAGAAAAACAAATCACTTAAGACAAATCAATAATTTTAAAAAATTATAAGTTGCTGATTTATATTATTTGTAGAGGAAGGAGTTTTCACATTGGGAGTTAGCAAAATATGTGAAAGTATAGGTCCAGACTGATTATATGTTATAGAATAGAGATATACACATATGCATATATATGCACATATCAAGTCACTTTGACTTTACAACTCACTGATCCATCACTTCTGCCTGAAAAGAAAATTATGTACTCGTATCTTTACTTCATAAGATCTTTGAGAGTTTAGAAGTTACTTAATAGTATCCAAATAAAATAGAAACAGATTCCTGCAGGCTGAATATTGAATCAGAAAACCATAAGTTCACATTGTTTTTCACACTGGGAGTTCACATCATATTTTTATTTAATTTGTTAAACATTTCTCCATTACATTTTAATCTATTTGGGTCCACTTGGGAGTTTTTGCAGGCCACAAGTTTGACGATTCTAGCTATAACATCTCATGAATCATAAGCACTTGATACTTAAAAGGCTTTAGGAGGGAAAATACACTATGAATAAATGAAATTAAGAATATTTAGTGCTTTAGAAACAAACATAGCCTTGCTAATGTTACAGGATTACAAAATAAAAGATGATGAGGCAGTACCTTGTACAAAATCTAAGAACTGTTTATTTTTATTTTAATTCATAAATGTCTCTCTGGCCAAACTTCACAACCTCCTGGAACGAGCTACTAACTGCACAACAGCATGGTACACTTAGGATGGCTGAATAAAAACAGCTAGTCATGCAGGGATTAACACAATGAGATGGAAGAGCATTTCTAGTTTGTTCATTTTCCTAATCCATTATTACATTTGGGGGTCTTATCTGCAAAACCCTCAGCTTTGGCTGCCTTCTCTTATTCGTAATTGGGAGGAAAACAGCCCAGCTGCCATCCAGAAACTAAAGACAGCCTGCTGGAAGCAATCAAAAACACAGGTACAAAACAGGCCAAAGGAACAGGTTTGAGTAAGTACATTATTTGAAACTGGCATCACAAATAGTGTTCAGCAAAAGGCTAATGTCCAGCACTAACATGCAGTGTAAAGCAAAATATCATAAAAGACTTAATGAAAGAGTAAAAACACTTTTGATTTCAGGCATAGCTTCTAATCCAGTTTCTGCTACTAAAAATAATCAGCCAATCAACAAGCATTCATTAAGCACCTACTGTGTGTGTGCCAGGAGTGGGAATACAAATACAAATAATATCTATTCTGAAGGCGCTCACATATATAGAATTAATAAAAACATCTTATTGCATATCATCTATAAAGAATTTTCCTTACCCTGTGAAGTCAATAGAGCAAATATTAATATTAATACTAGGTCGTATTACATATGAGGGGCAGCTAGTCAGCTAGAACTTATAAAGTGCCTACTCTATACCAGATGTTATGTTAAGTATTGGAAATACGAAGAAAGGCAAAAGATCTATCCTACTCTTGCCGTCAAAGGCATCAGAAAAGTGGAATGTTTTACTTAATTGCAAACGTGGGTAGAACCATGATTAGAAGGTTGTTTTTTTTTTTTAACCCTTAGTCGTTTATTGTTTTTTATGCTAAACCCCTTATATTAATTATCTGTGAGACTTCTCTGTTCTCATTTGTACAATGAGAGAAGTGAGATTAGGTTATATAATTTTTTCTTTTTTTTGGCAAGGCCATTGGGGTTAGGTGACGTGGCCAAGGTCACACAGCTAGTGTTAAATGTTGGAGGCCCTTTGAATTGAGGTCCTCCTGACTCCAGAGCTGATACTCTATCCACCATGCTGTCTAGCTTAGCTGCCCCTGGACTATTTTAAATTTAAAATATCATTTAGCTCTGAGAGTTTTATAGCTCTATGAGTCTCTTCTATTTGAGCTGAGAAACTTCATATTTCAGGCTGGCAAAGTGGGGTGGCGGTGAAGAGCGAGCTGAAATTGAAAATGAGCCTTAGACAATGCTCAGACTAATGTAGACCCCAAAAGATGATTGACCATAGAATCACCCAGAAGCTTGAAGAGGCCTTTGGGATCTGTACCAGAGTGCACCCTGGGGCTTTGACATCTGAAATGGCCCTATGGACCTCTTAAAACCAAGAATGTGAAAAAGAATCATAAGCAACATCATTTAGAAATGAAAAATAACCCTTTGTTTATCAGGAAGTTTCTTCACCAACTGTCCAGCTGCTTGTTCTAACGGCAGCTATGGTATTTCTCGCCACCTTGTGGACATTACCCATTACACAAATGCTCACTAAAATCTGGTAACATCCTCGGGGAAGAAAAAATAATGATTCTCAGCAGCCACTTTGATGGCTGAATCACATTTTGGAAAATGCAGCTTGACTCACAGGTTGGTGGGGGGAGGGAGGATGTACTTCACTGGGGTTTGTTTCTTTAATTAATCCACAACAGAATTGTTTTTGATAGACAGCCCAAGATTATGGCTAATAAAAGGCTCCAGGAATCTAGACTCAATAATTTTGTTGGCTTGAGAACAAAGGAAAAAAAGTAGGTAAATAGTACCTGGATTCTCCAGTAATTACTCCATCTTATAAATTACTGTTTTCTCTTATTCCAGTCTGCAATCTGTCATTCTAGCAAGTATGATATATTAATTTCTAGCCAAAGAAATATCTGGAGGAATAAAAAAAAAAAAGCTGACTGGGTATTGTGCAGATTTTTATTCAATCATTCATTCATCAAGCATTTATTAATCACCTACTCAGTAGCAGGCATTGTATTAAGTAAAGAGTATACAAAGACAAAAAAAATTTAAATAAACTAATTTCTTGATCTTGAAATATTTACATTCTATTAAAAGAAAAGAATACAGAAAATTATAAACAAATCTTTTCCCAAATCTTCATATCCAGTATAAAATTAGCATCAGCATTTAATAAAAATATTTAGTTTCAATATCTATTTTTCTCCATGTAGACTGAAAACTCACGTAAAAAACAGTAATTTACAAAATAGAATATAACATGTGCATAGAAAATTCATATTCAATACTCTTGTAAAATCACAATATTTCTACTTTTTCTTCTAGAAAATATTCTCATTTATAATGTTAAGGGATCTTCCTTGGGCCAAAGACTCCAAGATATAGATCTTAAGTGTGAGAACTAATATAACATAATGAATTCTGTTTTAACAAAATATCTTACCAAGAACTTCACTAATGAATCCGGGAAGGATTTTATTTTATATTCTTGCAAGAATAAGTGTCTAGGGTAATAGATATGTTTTTTGAAACTGACAAGGCAGTCTTTTCTTTCCTATTCTGAAGAGTAAGTCCCTCCCCTGATTTCCCATTAATTGGGTATTACAGAAGTTAGAGAGTGTAAATCTCCATCCCTCATTACATTTCACAACTTTCTCCTTTTCTAATTCTCCACCCTTGAATACATACTATTATTATAATCCAAGCAAACACAGGGAATATATAACAGTAAAAAACAAAAACAAAAAAAACTAGTTTCTGCCTTCAGGGAGCTTACATTCTTATCAGGAAAGAACATACAAGAAAGAACAAAACCGGGGAAACAGGCAAAGTCCAGAGGGTTCCTTTTCAAATCTAAATCCCCCATCTTTTATTACATTCCTTCTTCTGGGTCCCAGCCTCCCCTTTCTTTGTTTCAGTTTTCTAATTTAAATTTCATTTCTCTGTATTAGTTCAATTTTCATAACTCTGTAGAAATTAAAATCCCCATCCAATTCTCACATCCTTATATTTGAGAAGTAAACCTTAGCTGTCATTTCTTAGGGAGTAGGAAGTAAGATGGAAGATTTAGAGGGGCTTTTGAAAGCCTTTTTAATTCTAATATTTTATGCCTTTTCTTTTTCTTTTTAAAAAAATAATTCTTTGAACTAGATAAATCTAAGTACAAAATAAGCAAGAAAGAAATTAGAGAAGCTAATAGAACTATTTTAGAAGAGTTAGCTATAATAGACCTCTGGAGAAAATTAAATGGAGGTAGAAAGGACTATGCTTTTTCTCGGTGGCACATGGCACTTGCACAAAAATTGATCATGGATTAAGACATAAGAACCTCAAAATAAAATGCATAAAGTTTATAAATATTTATGTGGGATAGATAGGACAAATATCCTTGGCTTAGAAGGAAGAAAGTGGGCTGATTGTCTTTGGTAAAATACAATGCTTCTTTACTTGCCTCAAGATTCCCAAGAAAGCAAAACACTCATCTTTTTAGTGTTAACTTTTTACCTGTATTGCTATATGATTGTGAGCCATAGAATATAACGGCCTCTGAAGAATTAAAAAAGAATAATAGACACAGAGAAATAGGAAAGTGCATGGCGAGGATATGCCATCTACCATATAGAACCAAAAAGGAACTTTGTTCTGGAGAACTACAGTAGAAGATATCATTAAGGAACTGTATGATAAAAAGAAAAGATGGGTTGATCATAGGATAAAAGTGAGGGGAACACTCAGGATGCTTCATTGGTAGATCTGAAATTTCAGAAGAAAGCTAGGAAGGCCACCAGCATATTGAGTAGGCACCCTGTGAACTTATAGGAATGTTGAGGAATGAACAATATTAGGGTCCCCAGGTAGGTATCACAGGTATGGAAAAAGAATTCACAAACTCAGTTTGTCCTCAAGTTAAAGGCAAAAATTTATTAGGCTGCTGACAGTGAGCTAAATTCCTTTGGAATTTAGCAAAGAGCTAGAAACAAGAAAATAATTTTATAGGAAAGAGAAACAAAGATCAAGTTCAAGTCACTGATAGGCTAATTTTATGACTTAGAAGTAAAATTAAGCAATGGTAAGAGTGAGGTTGTACCCATTATTGAATTCTATGGCTTACTGACCAACAGATTGTTATCTGAAAACCAGCTTTGTTTGTGGCACTCCCAAAGCCAGGTAGCCTTAGGATTTCTCAGAAATTCTACATTCTCACTAAGAGCTACATCTCATCAGGAAGACATAAATAAGAATCACATAGGACGGGCAAGCATGAATAAGTTGCTATGTGAATTATTGGAGGGAACATTTCTATTGATGAGAATTTCAGTTCCATTTGATGTGAATCCTGAAACCAGAATATTCTTTCCTCTTGTCAGGAAATGCCAAAATGCTCAATCTGGCAACTTGGTTTCCCAGATTGTTTTCTTACCATAATTAAAGCAATCACAATGTACCCAGAATGCCTTGAATAGCATCTTTAAAATAACTTTAAGGTACCCATCTGGGAACTTCCCAAATTGTTCTGTTAAGCCCTGATGGGAACCAAGGTTTCTACAATATCCTTAAGACAGTCTCAATATTTCAATACACATCCCTTATTTTCCCAACTCTTCCCTGGGACTTCTCCTCTTCTCTTGGAGATTTTATTTCTTTTATGATGAAGATTTTTTTACTGAATCCTTTTATGAACTAAGCCCTGCTTATAACATCTTCCCCATAATAGCTCTTTCTTTCCTCCTGGTTAATTATGAATCCATTAGGGACTTCATTTTTCCCTTTCTTAATTCACATAATAAATAGCATAACTTTGTAATCTGTGATGGATATTTTGTCATCGTTGTTCTATGTTGTGAACTGAATCCCTATTATGACATTATGATAGATTCATATAATATTCTTTTTTTTTTAAATTGATTGTTCTCCAGAAATTTTTCTATTTACCACTCCTGGTGCCTATTTTACTTCATCATATTAGAGTAATAGAAATAACTCAGGATTCTGAGACAGAGGACCTGAGTTCAAATCATTCTATTATTTGATACTTTTATGATCTTAAATAAATTACTGAGGAAATAGTGGGCCTGGGTTCAAATATTACCCCTGATGATTACTACCTATGTGACCTTGGATAAAACATATAATTTCCCTAGACTTCATTTTATTATCTGAAAAAATTCATTAAGAATTGGACTGAATGTATACTTTGATCCATTCAAGTTAGAGCCTAAATCTAATCAAACTCTTGAAAACATAAACTCAAAGCCCTTCACTATCCTAATTCACACTTAAGATGTTAATTGCTTAATGTTTCTTTCTCTAGAAAACATTTTAAAAAGGGGATTTTTGGAGTCAACAAGATTTTATTAAATACCTATAATTTGCCAGTACTGTAATAAATACTGGAAATAACCAAGAAAGGCAAAAGATAATTCCTTGACCTCAAGGAGCTCCCTCTCTAATAGGGAAAGACAAGCAAACAACTACATTCAAAAAAGATATAAACATGATAAATTGGAAATAAGCTACAAGGGAAGGGAAATAATCTACAATAATCTATTAAGGGGGATTGAGAAAAACTTTTTTAAGGTTGGTAAAATTTTAGTTAAAATTTGAAAGAAGCTGGAAAAACCAGGAGGTGGAGACAAAGAGAGACATAATTCCAAGAGTGAGTAGGCAGAAAAATTGCATGGGATCAAAAACTGAAATGTCTTGAGCAAGGAATAGCAAGGAGGGTGGCTAATACAGAGCAGAGTAAGGTATAAGCAGACTGTTGGATAAGAAGGAGGCAATTTGCTACCGTAAAAAGGAGGCTAAATTTAGTGTCCAGAATCACTGTTCAAATCAGCCCTGTCACCCTTGTGACCTTGGACAAATCATTTAAACTCTCTGGCCTCAGATTTCCCATATATAAAATAAAATCCCTTCATGCTTTCTCTATATAATCCTAAATGTTTCAAAATGAAGGGGTAAATCTCCAATGACAGAATTTCCAACCAATGAGGGAGACATTTGGGAGAACAGAAGTTTTAAGGGGGATGCCTCAAACATGAAATTAGCATGTGTATACCTATTTCCTCTATTTATGAACAGAAAAGGCCTATTTGTCTCTAAGATACCAAGATAATGGATCCACACTTTCTTCTCCTATTCTTTAAGCCACAATCATAAATTGTATAATTAATAATAAATGCATGCTTGCCATCTGGGGGAGGGGGTGGAGGGAGGGAGAGGAAAAATTGTAACAGAAGTGAGTGCAAGGGATAATGCTATAAAAAATTACCCTGACATGGGTTCTGTCAATAAAAAGTTATTTAATAAATAAATAAATAAGTTTTAAAAAATCATAAATGCACATTTTCTTCATTTTTGTATTTGTATCCCCAGCATAGAGAAGCAGCTAGGTGGTGCAGTGGTTAGAATACTGGACTTAAAATTAGGAAGATTTATCTTCATGAATTCAAATTCAAGTCACTTGACCCTGTTTTACTCATCTATAAAATGAACTGGAAGAAGGAAGTAGCAAACCATTCCAGTATCTTTGCCAAGAAAACTTCAAATGGAATCACAAAGAGTCAGACACAAATGAACAACAAACAATAATTTATATAGCATTTTAAGGTTTATAAAGTACTTTCTATATGCCACTTGATCTTCACAAAAACTATGTGAGAGGTGTTATTGAAGTGGTAAAATAGTTTTGGGAATAAGAAATAGATGCAGGAGAGCAAAAGAATATAAAGGAATATTTCATAAAAATTGTATAATAGTGATTCAATTACAATTCAATCAAGCTGAAGAAATCAAGTCAGATATCCATCACAGGTTGCAATTTGCCATTTTATTCCTAAGCTTAAGTAGATACAACACAGAAAGCAGTTGTACTGACTGAATGGTTTGTATTTCATGGAAAATGACTTTTAAAGTCTGAGGAGAGTGGAGGCAAGACCTATGAAGTAAGGGAAGGAACCAGGAAAGAATTTGGGGAGACAAAGGTAGAATCTAGGAGGAGTCAAGTGGAATTCACACAACTTACCAGGTTCCAGAATTGTTTAATTGAGATCTGAAAGGTTATTGTGACTGTCTTTAAAGGTGCTAACTAGAGAATCTCAGAGTTTGGAGTTCTGGACAATGGAAAACCAAATGTCTTGATTAAAGAGTTTTAATTTCACATATTAAGAGTTATGCCTCTTATTATTTTATACAAACAGGACAGTTTGGGAATAACCAAATTCCCAAGATGGGGTTGTGTGGGACAGTATCTATCACAAAAACAATCAGAGATTCTCAGAGTTAAAAAAAAAAGGCAAAAGAGATTTATTATGATCTGGTGAGAAAGGGCATCTCCCATCTGACTAGGTGTTTGTCAGTAAAAGGAGTGCAAAATAAAAACAGTAAAATACAAGGTTAAATAGCCTGAACTCAGAAGACCCCATCCCCCCAGCCTGGCCTTTTCTCTCATTGTTTGGGAGATTTGGGGCTTCTATTCTAATCTTGAAAATCAAACCTAGGAACAAAAAAATAAATTGTCCTTTAAAAAGGTACTAAAATGCTAATTAAGGGTGGTAGGAAACAGGAGGGGAAAAACACCTGCAATTTTTTTTAGTTATTTATTATTAAAGCTTTTTATTTACAAAACATATGCATGGGTAATTTTTCAACATTCACCCTTGTAAAACCTTCTGTTTCAAATTCTCCTTTCCTTCCCCCCATCCTCTCTCCTAGATGGCAAGGAGTCCCATACACGTTAAATATGTTAAAATATATGTTAAATCCAAAATATGTATACATATTTATACAATTATCTTGTTGCACAAGAAAAA
This sequence comes from Antechinus flavipes, assembly GCF_016432865.1. Taxonomy (NCBI): domain Eukaryota; kingdom Metazoa; phylum Chordata; class Mammalia; order Dasyuromorphia; family Dasyuridae; genus Antechinus; species Antechinus flavipes. Next base: position 419,994,041 of record NC_067400.1, read on the forward strand.
TCGGATCAAGAAGGAAAAAAAAAACCTGAGAAAGAAAACAAAATGCAAGCAAACAACAGAAAGAGTTAAAATTCTATGTTGTGGTCCATACTCAGTTCCCACAATCCTCTCTCTGGGTGTAGATGGCTCTCTTCATTACTGAACAATTGGAACTGGTTTGAAGCCTCTCATTGTTGAAGAGAGCCTCGTCCATCAGAAGTGATCATCGTATAGTCTTGTTGTTGCCGTGTAAAGTGATCTCCTGGTTCTGCTCATTTCACTTAGCATCAGTTCATGTAAGTCTCTCCAAGTTTCTCTGTATTCATCCTGCTGGTCATTCCTTACTGAACAATAATATTCCATAACATTCATATACCATAATTTATTCAGCCATTCTCCAATTGATGAGCATCCCCTCAGTTTCCAGTTTCTGGCCACTATAAAGAGACCTGCCACAAATATTGCTGCACATACAGGTCCCTTTCCCTCCTTTAAAATCTCCCAGTAGATTTAAGATAATCTCAGGAGAAACACTGCTAGGTCAAAGGATGTGCATAGTTCCAAACTGCTCTCCAGAATGGTTGAATCTGTTCACAACGCCACCAACAATGTATCAGTGTCCCAGTTTTACCATATCCAACATTCGTCATATCTTTTCCTGTCATCTTAGCCAATTTGTAGTAGTATCTCAGAATTGTCTTAATTTGTGTTTCTCTAATTAATAGTGATTTGAAGCACCTTTTCGTATAACTAGAAATAGTTTCAATTTCTTCATCTGAAAATTTTCTGTTCATATCCTTTAACCATTTATCAATTAGAGAATGATTTGAATTCTTATAAATTTGAGTCAATTCTCTATATATTTTAGAAATGAGGCCTTTACAACAATAAGACCATACAAAGATCAATTCTCATGGATGTGGCTCTCTTCAACAATGAGATGATTCAAACCAGTTCCAATTGTTCAGTGATGAAGACAGCCATCTACACCCAGAGAGCGTGATGGGGTAACCATAAATATGATGAGGTTGGAGTGGTCTAGAGTCCTGGTGGTCTAGAGGTTAGTGGCTATGAGAGAGTTTCTAAGAATCCCCATTAAATCGGCAGCAGGTTCTAGGAGTAAGAGAATTCACTCATTCCCAAATATTAGTTACAAAATGAAAGTTTATTGTTAGATAAAAATCAATTTAACCAGAGACTGACTTCTATAGTGGCAGATCTATGGAAAATAGAGTTTTGCACTGAGAATCCAGTTCTCAATGGACAGAAAGTCCTGGTAGCTGAGTAAGCCACCTAGGTCCATCTGCAAAGACTTTAATTGATGGATGCTTATTATATTGGGTATCTTAGTGGGGGATGGGAAGCCTGAGCTGGGCAGCCCAAGCATGTCAGAATGGGGGCTGGGACAACCAGAGCAGATCAGCAGCATCAGTGGGGGCTGGGAGAGCCCAAGTTGGCTCAGATCCAGGGGGAATTGGGACAAGCCCAGATCTTCTATTGGAATTCAAAGGGATGGTTTTTGACCAAGGCTTGTGAATCAAAGGCTCTGGCATCCTGGACTGGGGAGGATATGCCTCAGCCAGGAGGGCCTGGGAATCTGAAAGGAATCACAGATCAATAGGAAATAGTTTTTTAAAGGATCCCCAACCCGCTTCACCACAAAAATAACAAAATGAAACTACTTATCTTGATTCTCTAAGACTGGTCTCTCCCAGAGGAAAGCCCCTCAGAATTTCCCTCCCATTGCCCCAAAAGTTCAAGGGGAACACTATTTGCATCAACTATAGTCATTGACTATTTTGTTCTGTGAACCTAACCTATTCCACTGATCAACTACTCTATTTCTTAGCCAGTATCAAAATGGTTTTGATGACCATTGCTTTATAATATAGTTTTAGATATGGTACAGCTAGACCATCTTCATTTGCTTTTTTTTTTTTCCATTGAAATAGCCCAGGCAATAAAATTCAAGACAGCCACAATGTGGAAGATTTAGAGTTTATTTGGTACCGAGCTCGGGACGGAGTTCTAATGGAATTCCGTGCTTTACCGAACTAAAGACGGTCTTATAAACATTTTTTGTTCAGCTTGTTGCATTGTAATCTGTGATTAGTGAACGAGATAAAATGAGATCTTTCAAGACAGTTGTGAAAATCGAGTAAGGCTTCATCTATTTCAAAGTTTGAGTAGGCCTGAAGGACTTTAAGGTCAAGGGCATACTTAAGTCCCCTTCTTGTTATCCTCCCTATTTCAGCCAAATATGGGCAACTATGTACTTGTTGGTCAAGTTCAATTTCTTGGGTAGTTCCCCCGTTTAGAATGTAAGATCCTCAGCCAATAAGGATGAGGGTCAGTGGTGGGAGGGGGAATTTGCGTTAGGGATAAAAGCGCCGACCCTACCCCCTTCGGGGCCTCCTCCCTTCCACTGTCTGCTGGATTGGTGGGTCACCCGTTCTCGAAAATGTAAATAAACTTTGCTTTGCTTCTAGAGATCTATCCAGTTGTTTTATTAATGGTTTCTGACCAGCACATTAGCATTTTACTACAGGAAGATAGGAGCAGATATTCTAATATAGATAGATAGTACCACCAGAGCACCACCCACCTGGAACAGATAACCTTAAGGGCACTGTTGACCCGGTCTTTTGAAATACAAAAGAAATCCCCAATCTAACTAAGCAAACTTTATTCTGCTGGCCCGAAGTGGGAAGGAGGGATTTGTCCATTTCACCATTAATTCCCTTGAAATTCTTTTGTTCTTCCAGATGAATTTTGTTGTTATTTTTTCTAGATCAGTAAAATAGTTTCTTGGGAGTTTGATTGGTATAGCACTAAATAAATAGATTAATTTAAGTAGTATTGTCATCTTTATCATATTTGCTCGACCTATACAAGATATAGCTCTATTTATTATTATAAAGTCTCAAGTCACAATTAAGGTATAATTTAAGACTATATTTCCCATGAGAAAGTCTTTATTCAGTTAATTCCACACAGAATTTTTTAGCAATTCCTAAGAATAAATTGGTCCAGCCCATATGCTGGTCCAGAGTTCCTTTTGTTGAGGTGTGAGAAATGAGAAGAGATACCCTAACAGCAGTGTCTTTTTGCAAAAGAATTCACAGTCCAGATCTGCAGGCAAACAATGGGTTTATTATACTGAGAAACAACTTCCCAGAGAGCTAGTTCCAAATAAGAATTTAGCCTTTGATGATATTAGGTTTCTATGGCCCAGGGCTAGGGAGAAATCTGCAGATGAATTTGAGAGACTAATCAATTGTGGGTGTTAATTATGGCCCAGACCAAGATCTCCAATTGAATTGTAGGGGGAGATTATTATGGGAGTTTTCTCTGTGAATAGGAGGGTGGGGTTATTCCCAAAGGTGAGGAGGGATTGACATTTAGGGTTTTTTCAACCCAGGTCCATCCCCACCCCATCCCAAAGATCAGGTCCATCCCACCCCCTCCCAAAGATTAGGGGGACACAGTTTACATCACTATCACTATTAATATCCCCATTTTACAACAGAAGAATTGAAGTTGGGAAAAGTTAAGTGATCTGCTCAGTCACATAGCTTTTAGGGAGAGAGTCTTCCTGACTCAAAGATCCATACTATATCCACTATACAATTTAGCTTTCTCAAACTGTCCTATGCTTGTACCTGATACGGTCCTCATGAGAAAAAATAATAATATCCTCATAGGCAAGACAAAAAAGTCTAAGAAATTAATGATGCATTTAATGTGCTAATGGTGTAACTTAAAGTTAAGGATAATGGGTTTTAATTTAGACTTTTTATTAACCATATTTCTTCTGTTTTTAACTTTTTCTTGAATGGATATTTTAAGCCAGGAAGTAGGAAGGGGTGGAAATTCCTCAGTTTTTAGGGTTAGCCTCACTTGCTTGTTATACTACAACCTGAAAGAATTTTGAAGATTATCATCTTTTTTAGTGTAAGAAAAATAGTAAGATAGCTGCTGAAATGATTGAGTCTTCTGCAAGAACTAAGACATTATTTCTTTCAAAGATGAAGCTCTTATTTTGTCCTTGAACAAATATTTTAAATATTTGACCAGCAAGTTCCCCCAGTTCTGAAAGAGCCGTGCCCCAGAGAAAGAAGGAATGACATGGAATGTGGTGTTAAGGAAGCAATAACCAAATTCCTTTGGCATTATTCTTGGTACCTTAGCCCTCAGGTATCTTGGCAGCATTAGCTGGCACATGAATCCTTGCATTGTGACACCTGGGAGACAAACAAGAGTTATGCAAAACTGCCAAAAGGAGCAGTCCAATTAACTTGTCTTTCTGTGGTAGGCACTATACAATACAACTCTGTGGAACAAAACCACGGGTTCAAATAAATTAAATAAATTAACAACCTCATCATTTGGTTCCCTGATTGGGAACCCCGAAATCTAGACCTCATCAGTATCATTTTATAAAACAAAGATAATGAGTGAAGAGTAAAACCCAATTTAAAGAAAGCGTGGCAAGAGATCCAACTAAATAAAATCATCCTAAGGGTGTTTAAAAATGAAAATAGAAGAGCAAAAACCAAGAAAAATGGAAAAGATCTGCAAATATTTTTTATAATTAACTTTTTTTTTTTATCATCACAGAAAATAGAGTCACGATTCTTGAATTCTGACATCACAGTCCTACATTTTCTTTTAGAGGAGGTAAAATTTCCTTTAGGGAGAAATGTTACTAAAGCAATCATATAGGGAAAGCAATACACAGAGAATTGGCCTTTAAATACTTCAGTATCAATAATTAGGTATTTCCTATCCATTGAAATATAGTATGGATAGTATACTAAAAACTAGAGTTATCATCTTGCCAACAAAGGTCTGTATAATCCAAGCTTTGATTTTTTTGAGTAGAAATTTAGGCCTGTGATAGCTGTGATATGGACTTACTCTCTTTCCTAGTCAAGAAGAAGCCTGTTATTATAGTCATAAACAATTACCAGACTTCCCTGTTTGCATAGAGTGATTGTAAGAATGGAACTCTTTATCCACCTCTGGGCATCTTTAAATCATTTTTGAGATATTGATTAACATATCTTTAGACAAATCTGGGACCTAGTCTGCCAGGTATTCCATGGGACTCCATTTTGATCCCTCTCTCTGAGCTACCAAATTCTTCCCTGGTCCTGAGAAATCTTAAAGTCTCTATTTCCTCTATAAAAGATTTGCTCATAATTTGCTAAGTCTTTTTCAGTATTAAGCCTACTATGAGGTAGTCTCTGTCTGTCTGTCTGTCTGTCTGTCTTTCTCTCTCTGTCTCTGTCTCTCTGTCTTTCTCTCTATCTCTTTCACATTTTCAGTCTCTGTCTTTCTCTCTGTTTCTGGCTCTGTCTCTTTCACATTCTCTGTCTCTGTCTGTCTGTCTGTCTCTGTCTCTGTCACATTTTCTGTCTCTGTCTGTCTTTCTGTCTCTGTCTGTCTCTGTCTCTTTCACATTCTCTGTCTCTGTCTTTCTGTCTGTCTGTCCGTCTCTCCCCTTTGCTTTAATGACATCTTTCTCCTTCCTATATAGCTATCTCTGGTTAGTCTGCGAAGCTCCTCTATGGAGCTAACTTGCCAGTCAATGGCATACTTGGGCTTCATGGCATGTTCCTTTAGTGGATTCTTCCAAACTCCTTTCCTTGATAATGATGACCCTATTGCTTTCCCAACTCTATTTCATATTTGCCACTCCTGGTGCCTATTTTACCTCTTATTTTGTCTGTAACTTTTTCTCCTAAATAAACCTATCTTTTGGCAGAGAATAGCCATTGTGAATTTGTCACATGTTTATTTTGAACTAGAAATCGTTATCCTGACCTCACCAGCTGAACTATAAGGAAAGCTGAGCATCACAAAATTGATGCTTTTAAACTGAGTTGTTGCAGAAGACTTTTTAGAGTCCCTTGGACAGCAAAGAGATCAAATCAGTTAATATTTAAATAAACTAATCCAGGCTATTCACTGGCAGATAGGGGATAAAGCACCAAGCCTGGAGTTAGGAAGACATCTTCCTGAATTCATTTCTGATCTCAAACACTTACCACTTATGTGACTCTTGTCAAGTAGCATCCCCCGGTTTACCTTAGTTTCCTCATCTGTAAAATGAGCAAAAAAAAAAAAAAAAAAAACAGAAAAAGGAAATGGCAAACCACTCCAGCATCTTTGTCAAGAAAATCCTAAATGGGGTCACAAAGTATGTATTTGGGGGATAGTTAAGTGACACAGTGAATAGAGCACTTGGCCCAGAATCAGGAAAACCTGAAGTCATATCTTGCCTGAGACACTTACTAGATATGTGACTATGGGCAAATCACCCCTGTTTGCCTCAGTTTCTTCATCTGTAAAATGAGCTGCAAAAGGAAATAACAAACCACTTCAGCGTCTTTCCAAGAAAGGACCCACAAATAGTCAGACACAACTGAAAAATGACTAAAAATAATTCAGTGGAAGATCAAAAACTGAAGTTGAAGTTTAAATACTTTTGCCACATAATGAAAAGATAGGACTCTGGAAAGGTCCCTGATGTTAAGATTAAAGGTAAATGGAGAAGGGGAAAATAGATGATGGGACGGATAGATAGTGCTAAGGAAATAACATACATGAACTTGGACAGACTTCAAGAAAAAATAGTGGAGAATAGAAAGGCATGCTGTGGTCTTTGGGGTCATGAAGAGTCAGACACTACTGAACAACTACAACAGGATAGAGTCAATTCCTGTAATGTGATAGTTTGTGCTTACCATGGTTAGAGCATTTTTACTGTTTTTTTTTTAAATTAAATTTACTTTTTTATTATGAAATATTAATGATTACAGATATTTCAATATGCAGGGGGAAAAGATTGTGTTTACAAATCTCTTTTTGAAGGGGTATGAGTGATTTTATGGTGTACTGAAAAAAGAGTTGATCTTTGACCCAGAAAGACCTGCATTCAAATCTTATCTCTGACATATATATTGATTGTATGACCCTTGCTTGGCAAGTCACTAACTTGATCTCTTGGTGTGCTATGAAACTAAGACTATATGTTGCAGAGAAAGTGCTGATCTGCACCATTAAAGGAATTTTACTGCTAGAAGTTTCCTTTCTCAATGAAATTACAGATCTATCCCTTTCCCTATTTATGAAATAGAGATATGAGGCTAGTAATCTGCTGGTCTTTAGTTCTTTCATGTGTTCATCTTTGCATTCAAATTACCAAGTGCCAACATATCCATTGACTCAGACTGCATAATCTTGTTCTTTATAAAATCACTGTTTCTTCATCATTGCAGCAAATATTGCTGCATAGGTTGTGATTATTTCCATAATAGTTTTTTTTACTTGTCTTGAGTTCTATAAGTTCTATATATCATTCCAAGAAATATATATATATATAGTCTTTGTCTATATGTTGGAATCAACTCCATTTATTTCTTCAAGAATCTATGGATTATTCTCACTAGTTGCAGCTCTCTTATGTCCTTTGTTTTAATTTATAGCAAGAATATTAATGTTGATTGAATTAAATTAATCTAGTACTAAATAAACTCACTGATTATTGGGCAGAGATCTCACTATTAGAATTCCAACAGTTAAATAAAGGCTTACAGATATTCTATATCTGTGATTCTTAATATCCTTTGAACATTTTTCTACCATTCAGCCCCATCAACAATGAAGAAGAAGGACATCAGGACTGAAAGATATTTTGTATTTTGGTCTGCTTTGAGAGGTATTCATAGTCAAAGAATCCATCACCTAAGGGCCAACTTATGGGTAATGAGCATCTCTATCTCAGCATGTTTAACCAGGCTGTTCTTAGACTTCAGATAGTCTGTCATTTGGACTTACACTGATAATCTTTCCCGTTTGTTAGATCTTTCCAGGGCTTCCATTTCGCTGTATTGGCCTTTTATAACCTAGAATCAGCTTCATGCCTGGATGAGGTATTGGAGGAAAACTTTGGAACATTTCAATGATAACTTGAAAAAATTAGAAGGAACATGGATAAAGTTGTATTGTATCCTATCAGATTTTTTTTTAAGGTTTTGCTACATATGTTGTTATATAAACAACAAACTTTGAAGACTGAGTTTAGTATTGCAATCAAATGAATTTCAATAAAAATTGATCCGACACATATAGAAAAAAAAAACCAAAAATTCCATTTTAAAGATAACGTTCAAAGAGAACAGAGTTTCAAAAATGAAGGAGATAGTTACAGTAAGGCTTTTTTTTTTTTTTTTTTTTAATGCAAGCAATATTCCCAGTCTACAAACATTTATCAAAGACTACACAATACCATTGCATTCAGAGTGCAATCCTAGTACTGGCACTTGGGATCATCTCAGGGAACAGAAATGTATGAAGATACAAAATTCATTACAAACAATGAGTTGACTCGTTCATGCTCTCTCTTGATATACTTGCTCTACTAGGGATCTGCTGGCATCTTTTTCTTGCTTCTGTGGTTTCTCATGCAGACAAACCACAACTCTATCTCGACTTCAAATAGTCTCTTACGGAGCTTGGCCTGGTAATCAAGATAATTTGGGAATAGAGAGAGTTCTAGTAACAGGAAACAACAGCAAAACCCTCAACATTTAGAACAGATGAATAAAAGACTAAATTATAGCATATTCAAACAACATATTGAATATAAATAGGAAATCTGGGGAAAGAATCCCATAAATTAGCACATTGTTTGGTTCTAAATAATGTAGTTCTTAGATGTTATACTATATGAAGAAAAATTTTGCATTGCATATTTAATATAATTATAACTAAGTCTTTCTCGAAATGTCAGAGATAGAAAGGACCTTAAAAATCATTCATTCCAACCCATTCATTTTACAGATGAGGAAGCTGAGATACAGAGAAGTTAATTGACCTGCTTTAAAATTACACAGCTAGTTACTAGAAGACCTAATATTTAAACTCAATCCTTGTCTCTCCCAATCTTTTTTTCTAAATTAATTTCTTTATTCTGAATTTAAAAACAAAATAAAATTAGCACCTCCCTATGCAAAGTAGAATAGAAAAAGAAGATTGTACATGAAATGGCTCATCTTTACCATATACAGTTTGCTTTTCTTTTAAAATTGTATTATAAAATTGATGTGTAACTTTCAAAGTTGTCCTGATTGTGGATTGTGTATCCAATGGTTGACCTTCTCTCCTTGGCATTAAAAAAATGCTTTAATAACCCTCTTTTCTTTTTCTTTTTTGCTATCATATTCTTAAATTTCTTCTCCTTACATCTTATACTCCTCCCTCTCCCCTCTATTCCCACTTTTTAATTCTTCTTTGTGATATCATAGTGCAGTGTGATAGAACTCAGAGAGTCAGAAGGACTTGGTCTGAAATTTGCCTCAGTCATTAGTTCAGCCAAAGCACTGAATTCTTACTTTTCTGATATATCATGGCAATGTCACTAAACAGCTTCAAAAAACCATCCAAAAGTTTAAAAGGTTCATGAAAGGAAGCACTAAGTCATTACATTTCACCCAAAGGTTTTATTTGCTTTTCCATGACTAAACTTTTAATTATATTAGTTACATGGCACTCCTATTTAACTGACATGGAAGACGTGCTTCTTTATCCGTATTTGGCTGGCTTCCAAGGCAACTCATTTTCAGTTTTATTAATTGCACCACATGATGGAGCTGGTTTTGTGATAAGCATTTGGAAACTGAATTAAACACTTGAGTGTTTGGGAGAAAAACCAGTAAGCCATGATTCACAAATGTCTAAAAGAAGGGAAAGAAAGATAATACCGGTTTTATCTTTTTTTTTTTTTTTTTTTTTTTTTTTTTTTTTTTTTTTTTTTTTTTTTGGCCTAAGGCAATTGGGGTTAAGTGACTTGCCCAGGCTCACACAGATAGGTAGTGTTAAGTGTCTGAGGCCAGATTTAAACCCAGATCCTCCTGACTTCAGGGCTGGTGCTCTATCCACTGCATCACCTAGCTGCCCCCAAGAAAAATAATACTAAGTGAAACACCTAAGTATTCTCAGAGAAACTTAAAAATAACATTTCCTGATACTAGTTACAAATACAAGCAAGATTTATCTGTGTTCCTGTTCTCATGGGGAAAAAAAAGCCTGCTTCTATTGGTTTTGGCTTATAGCTGTCGTGGCTATCAGGCAATCTGTGATCCCATTTTGACTGTGTGTGGTAACCTCAACCATATAAACATTGCATAAGCATAGGCTTTCACAGCTGAAAAGAATTTAACGGCGCCAACGGGAGAATTCTGCCCCTTTCAGACTTTCAGACTTTCAGACTTAACACTGGGATATTATTTATTGTCTTCCACAGGAGCGATCAGGAGTGATCTACCTGAACAGGGATTTCAGTGATCCTTCTGTCTTCTTCAGTGATCCTTCTAACATGGATCTACTCCTACATATATTTTGACCTTCAATCCAAAGGTCTGCTAATAGAGACCATCCCCTCTCAGACACTAAGTCCTCTTATCTGTTGGGAACAGATTTACAGAGAGTTAGGACTTATATCGAACAAATATTTAGGGTTTACGCAGGGGTCCTCAAACTTTTTAAATAGGGGGCCAGTTCACTGTGCCTCAGACTGTTGGAGGGCCGGACTATAGTAAAAACAAAAAGTTTGTTTTGTGGGTTTTTAAATAAAGAAACTTCATAGCCCTGAGTGAGGGGAATAATCGTCCTCAGCTGCTGAATCTGGCCCATGGGCCATAGTTTGAGGACCCCTGGTAGGGTTTGGATTTGCCATCGCCATTCCCCAAATGCCAGAAGTGCTCTATGGGACTGACACTAGAATGCAGAGCTCACTCACAATCTTGCCTGCTAGAAATGCAGGTTGGGAGATCCTGCCTCTCTACGTTGCTTTGGTCCTCCATGTTATACAAGCCAAGGCCTGTGGTAAGGATGGAGCCAACTGTCCCAAGAATCTGCAATTACATAAATGCGCGCTGCAGGTTACAAGGATCTATGGTCTGAACAACCCACAGACACATTCACTGACTCACAATAACTAAAATTCCCTCTATTTCCACAACCACAAGCATTGACTCATCTTTAGCTGGACAGCTAATACTCTTTCAGCTTCTCTTATCACATCACTTCCTAGTAGCAGATAAATACTCTCACAAACTCCCAAGAGCCAGTTTGCTGACTGTACCTGGCAATATTAAGATGATGCTTTGCTTATTCTTTGAATAGTCCAAGAAGTCTGAGATTCCATCATTGAGCAAATGTCAGCCTTTGTTAAGTCATGAATGCCATCTTCAGCATCTATTATGTGGCACTTGGCTTTAAATATTATTCTTCCCCATGCTAAGCAGGCAGGCTAATTTTAATATCAAATTCATATGATGAAGGATTTAGTTTTGGAAGGAACCTTACATATCACTTAGTCCAACCTTCTCACTTTGCAGGGAAAAAAATCTGAGGCCCCAAAGAATTAATTGATTTGTCCAATGTAATGTATGATATACAAGTAAAACTGAATTACTCTTATATGTTTTTATAAGGACTGAGAGTACACAAAGATGACTTACATTCATCAAATGCAAAGAATATAGGAATCTGTCCTCATTTCTAAAATCATTGGAAGCCCCAGTCATCAACATGGTTTTGTTGACTGATCAATAATACAAACATGTGGTCAATAATACAAATAATTTTAGTCAATAATACAAATCTAGGAAAAACCACCATCTGGTAAGCATATTTTGTTTTGTGGCTCCTGTCAAATGTTCCTTTTCTACTCAAATAAAAACCTTGTGTCTCTATCCATTTGAATCCTAGGTGGATTCAAAAAAAATTTTTTAATGAAAAAATAAAAGAAAATGTAAAATGCCTCATTTGAAAAACAGCTGACTTGGAAAATAGATCCAAGAGAAACAATTATTGCACTGGGAAAGCCAAAATCAAAAAAAAAAAAAAAAAAAAAAAAGATCCTGGACAATACATTTCAAGAAAACCACCCTGATATCCTAGAACCATAGTGTAAAATAGTCATTGAAAAAGTCCATTGATCACCTCCTGAAAGAGACCCCAAAATGAAAACTCCAAGGAATATTGTAGTTAAATTCCAGAATTATCAGATCAAGTAGAAAATACTTCAAGCAGCCAGAAAGAAACAATTCACATATTGAAGAACCATGATCAGGATTACCCAAGACCTAGCAGCTTTCACATTAAAGGATTGAAGGGCCTGGAATATGATATTTGGGAAGGCAAAGGAACTTGGATTACAACCAAGAATCAACTATCCAGCAAAATTAAGCATCATTTTTCAGGGGGAAAGATGGACATTCAATGAAATAGGGGATTTTCAATATTTCTGATGAAAAGACCAGAGCTAAACATAAAATTTGATCTCCAAATATAAGAATCAAGAGAAGCATAAAAAAGTAAATAAAAGGGAAAAAAACCTTTTTTTTTAAAGGTTAAAATGTTTGCATCCCTACATAGGAAGATGATGCATATAGAACTATGTCTTTGTCAGGGCAGTTAGAAAGGTATGCTTAGAGGATGAAGATATAAATTGAGTTTAATGTGATGAAATAAAAAAAAACAATTAAGAGTGAAAAGAGGATTGTACTGCAGGAGGAAATGGGAAATAAAATGGGGTAAATTATATCACATGAAGGGGTACAAAAGACCTATTATAGTTAAGGGAAAGAAGGGAAGGGTTGAGATTTGTTAGAAACTTAATCTCATTGGATTTGGCTTAAAGAGGGGACTAACATGGATACTTAGTTTGATATGGAAATTTGACTCACCATATAGAAAAGTAGAATGGAAAAGGGGAAAGAAAATGAGAGGCTAATAAAAGGGAGGGGAAAAATAGAAGGAGAAAGAAATAAAAAGCAAAAGTTAAAAAAGGGAGGGCAGATTGAGGGAAGTAGTAGTTGGAAGCAAAACACTGGTGAGGGAAAGGCAAAAAGGAGAAAGAAAAGAATAACTTGGGGAAAATACGATGGTGCGAAATACAGAGTTAGCAATCTTTACCGTGAATGGGAATGGAATAAACTTTCCCATAAAACACTAATGGATAGGAGAAAGGATTAAAAGCCAGAATCCTACAATATGTTGTTTACAAGGAACACATTTGAAGCAGAGAGATACATATAAAGTGAAGCTAAAAGGCTGGAACAGAATACGTCTTACTTCAGTTGAAGTAAAAAAAAAAAAAAAAAAAAAGCAGGGGTAGTGATTCTGATCTCAGCAAAAGTAAAAAATAGATCTAACTAAAAAAAATAAAGAAGGAAACTACATCTTGCTAAAGGGTACTAGAGATAATGAAGTAATATCAATACTAAATATATATGCACTGAGTGGTATAGCATCCAAATTCCTATAGGAAAAATTTAAAGAGTTGCAAGAAGAAATATATAGCAAAACTATATTAGTGGAGGATCTCAATCTCCCTCTATTATAACTAGATAAATCTAATCACAAAGTAAACAAGAAAGAAGTTAAGGAGCTAAATAGAATTTTGGAAAAGTTAGGTAAAAGAGACCTTTAGAGAAATTTTAATGGAAATAGAAAGGAATATACCTTTTTCCTCAAAGGTACATGGCACATACACAAAAATTGATCATATATTAGGGCATAAAAATTAGGGCATAAGATACAATGAAGTGAGCCTAGGGAGTGTTTGATTCTGTTGTCTTATTTGTCCTTTTCAGAGATTTTTAGACAAAAGAAAATATGATTTCATAATATTTCTATTTTGATGAAAAATAATATGTTTCCACAAGAAGGCTTTGTAAGGGGACAGAAGGAAGGTTTAGTTTAAAGATTAGAGATAAGTCAAGACAGGATCAACATGAAGGATTGTTGGGGGCTGGGATAGGGATTAGGATTTAGTATTTTCTTAAGTTCCTTTTCGCAAGGATGAGCTATTAAGATATCATCCATATAATGGATGATCATGGCCTGTGAAGCCTGCTTTCTGATGGGTAGAATTATTTGGGCCACATAGTATTGACAGAGGGTTGGACTATTTGCCATCCCTTGTGGAAGGACTTTGAATTGATATCTTTCATATGGACTCTGATAATTTGTGGAGGGTACTGAAAAGGCAAACTTTTCTTTATCAGAAGGATGTAAGGGTATGCTATAGAAACAGTCTTTAATATCTATCACCACTATATGCCATGATTGTGGGATTGCTGTAGGTGAAGGCAATCCCGGCTGTAATGCCCCCATAGGCACCATGGCAGCATTAATAGCCCTAAGGTCTATTAACATTCTCCATTTTCCTGTCTTTTTTTGTATTACAAAAACTGGAGAATTGTATGGGCTAAAGGACGGCTCTATTTTTTGTTCATCAAGCAGCTGTTTAACAATTTCTTTTAAGGCTTTGAGTTTTACTTCATTCAAGGGCCATTGATCAATCCATACTGGCTGTGAATGGAGCCATGTTATTTGTGGTAATCGTGACTGATCAATGGCCCCTAGCAGTTTACCTGTAGCTCATCTGGAGTGGCTAAGGATAATTGAAGTTGGGTTAGCAAATCTCTTACCGCTGGGGCACCAACACACAGCAAGGCCTCACACTTAGTAAAATCACCGGTCTAGGACTCTGCCTCCTGGGACCATCCATGCTCCTCCCCAGTCAGCTCATACCCGTATGTAACCAGACAATCGTCATCAATTCCTCATACATGTATGTAGCAGCACCTAATAACTCCTACTTTGCCTGCTCCTCTGGGATGACCACTTTTATCCGTTCCACCTCCCTTATAAGCAAACGAGACTACTGTGTGCTCGTGTCGCTTTTTCCTCACCTCACGGTACACCCAGCCGACGAGCTTTTAAACTCTTGGGACTCAAGGGCTGACATTAAGATCAGGACAAAGAGAGAGCCCTTGACAGCAATCACACTAGCTGTAGTCATTGGCCTTGGACTAACAGGTACGGGAACAGGAATTGCCTCTCTAGTTACAACCAAGCACCAATATGCGCAGCTGAGTGCAGTTATTGATAAAGACCTTCAAGAACTTCAAGCTGGCCTTGAGAATCTAAAAGATTCTGTGGCCTCTTTAGCAGAAGTAGTACTGCAGAACAGAAGAGGTTTAGATCTGTTGTTTTTACAGCAAGGTGGCCTTTGTGCTGCGCTGAAAGAAGAGTGCTGCTTCTTTGTTAATAAGCTTGGCCTGGTGGAAAATAACATTCAAAAGGTCAGGGACAGTTTAGAAAAACGTAAAAGAGAGAGAGATCAACAAGAATCCTGGTACCAAAACTGGTTCTCTACTTCCCCTTGGCTAACAACATTGCTTCCTAGTGTCCTAGGCCCACTTGTCGGGCTTCTACTCTTGGTTTCTTTTGGCCCATGGCTGTTTAATAAATTAACCACCTTTATTAAGTCTCAGGTTGACTCAGCGATACAGAAGAATGTTCAAGTTGTCTACCAACGGGTCCACGACACAGAGTCAATGGACGATCTACACACTGCACAACCCGAGCCCCTTTGTTTTACTGAAGCTGATCTTAACACTCCATGGTATCGGAAACTTTGCCTTACATAAGTTAACTATCCCCCGGCACCTGTTTGTCTCTGCATAATTACCTCCCTTTGATCATGCATAACGGAAAGGCTATGACCCTCAGGTCTGGCTGACGGAGCTTGAGCCACAACCGTAAGACCACCATCGCGCCATGACGGGCAACTTCAGGGCATTCCCACCCACCTGAGACAGGGCCCTGGAGTGGCAGGGACCCACGGGTCAGGCGTGGACTGCCCTGACGACCTAAGACAGCGCTCCGTGGCCGGAATCCTCAAGCTCACGCAGAAGGGATCCAGGGCATAAGCCATTTGTACAAGAAACGCTTGCTGTAAAAGCAAAGCATGCATGATGGTATAATTGGAGGCTGAGACAGGGGAAAGTATTATGTTTACAAAAGGCTTCACTTCCGAAACCAAGGCATCTGCGCTTTCAGCACTGGCTTAAACAAAAAAGGGGGAATTGTTGGGGGCTGGGATAGGGATTAGGATTTAGTAACCGCCAAAAGAGCACAGATTTGTTAAACTCAGGATCACCTTTTAAGGATGATGCTATATCAGACATCCTGATTGGTGCTGTAAAAACCAAAAAGGCTATAAATACAATGTACTTCCTGGAGCACGCTCTCTTTGACCTGATGTAGCTGTGTAAGAATAAACTCCGTTTGACCTCTGGCAACTCGGCTCAGTGTTTAGTTCTTCCTCGGAAGCCGGTGACGACCGAAGACCCAGAAAATGGGTAAGTAGAGGGCAGATACTCCGCTCGTGAAAGGAGTCACGTTACAGGGAATGGAATAAACTTTCCCATAAAACAGTAATGGATAGAAGAAAGGATTAAAAGCCAGAATCCTACAATATGTAGTTTACAAGGAACACATTTGAAGCAGAGAGATACATATAGAGTGAAGATAAAAGGCTGGAGCAGAATACGTCTTACTTCAGTTGAAGTAAAAAAAAAAGTAGGGGAAGTGATTCTGATCTCAGCAGATATAGTAAATGTTTCCTTTTCAGATCATGATGCAATAAAAATTATGTATAATAAAAGACCATGAAAAAAATAGACCAAAAATTAATTAGAAACTAACTGATTTGATCCTAAAGATTGAGTGGGTCAAACAACAAATCATAGAAACAATAGATAACTTTATCCAAAAGAATGACAATAATGAAGTAACATACCAAAACTTATGGGATACAGCCAAAGCAGTTCTTTGGGGAAATTTTATATCTCTAAATTTTTACATGAATAAAAGAAAGAGAAAATCAAGAAGTTTAGCATTTAGAAAGGGGGACAGAAATGGACTGATGATTATGGTGGGAGAAGATCCAAGGGAAGATTTATTTAGAAGTGGCTCTTAATCATATTCATATAGGCAGATAGAAAAGAGCCTGGAGAAGAGAAGATAATTGTTGAAAATGGAAAAAAGAATGGAATCAAAGATACAGGTAAAGAGATAGGTCTTAGTAAGTTCTATAACCTTTTCATGTGAGACAGGAGAAAGAATAAATGATGAGTCTTGGCAGCTTTGGGAACTACAGAAATGAAGGGAATACTGATTGGATGGCCTTGATCTTCTCATCCTTTGTTGGGGGCTGGGATAGGGATTAGGATTTAGTAACTGCCAAAAGAGCACAGATTTGTTAAACTCAGGATCACCTTTTAAGGATGATGCTATATCAGACATCCTGATTGGTGCTGTAAAAACCAAAAAGGCTATAAATACAATGTACTTCCTGGAGCACGCTCTCTTTGACCTGATGTAGCTGTGTAAGAATAAACTCCGTTTGACCTCTGGCAACTCGGCTCAGTGTTTAGTTCTTCCTCGGAAGCCGGTGACGACCGAAGACCCAGAAAATGGGTAAGTAGAGGGCAGATACTCCGCTCGTGAAAGGAGTCACGTTACAAGTGGCGCCCGAACAGGGACAGAGGGTCCAGGGACTTTCACGAGCGCAGAGAGACTGCCTCGGCAGAAATTCTGCCTTCGCTGAGCTGCCTCTGCTGGGAGCAGGGAAGATGGGGGGAAGTAGTAGTATTTCCCAAGTGTTGCCGGAAGAAAAAGCGGTGTTAACAAAACGCCTTTATAAATTATGTGCACAGAAAGGTTGCAAACTTCCCATAAAGACATGTCGGGAATTTATAGAGAAGATTTGGGATGTTTGCCCATGGGTCCAACACTCAGGCATAAAACTAGGAAAATGGCATATAGTGGGCCAGCAAATGGCCGCATATGACCATACACACCCAGGGATCTTAAAACCAGAAGACTTTTCAATCTTTAGAATAGTAGATGCCGCTCTCAATCCGAAACCAATTGGCATGCCCCGGGATGAAACGACACAAGTCGGATCATCTCTGGCTGCCTCGGATTCGGATGAAGAGGAAGTTCTATATACAGAAGAAAAGGCAAAAAACAAACACAGAGACCTATATCCCTGGGAGGATTTGAAAAGGACCACCAGAGTAGATTCTAGCGAGGAGGAGGAAGAAGACCGCCAGTCTACAAGACGGCGGACAAAACCGAAAGTAATGGGTAAGGATAGAAATTCGAAAGGGAGTGAGCGCCTTTTAGATCCTCCAATGGCCTCACATAGACATGCCTTCCCCATTCAAGTGTCCATGGCTCCTTACGAGCTGGACCTACCTCCTTACAACAGAGTGAACTCCAAATTGTCATTTAAAGGGAACCCTCAGATTCAAACCTCCGAACATGAGGGCATTGTCGCTCATAGTCTCCGTGAAGCGACACGCCAGGGAGAATTAATAGAAGAAAACTGGGGAACCGGATTATACCCGATCCTCACCGACCCAGTTACAGGGGACACAGATTATGTGCCCGTTCCTTATAAATTGCTGAAGGAACTAAGAGAGGCCACTCAAAAATATGGTGCGGCATCTCCATATGTGCGCCGCCTATTAGATAATGTAACAAACATGGCAGTTTGGATCCCTAATGATTTTGATGATGTCTCATCAGCCTGCTTTACACCGGCAGAACACCTTGCCTTTAAAGCTCAAGTGAGGAGAGAGGCTAAAAAGTTGGCAACTGAGAGAGGATATCACCCTGTTGATGATGCAGTTGATATGATGTGTGGGACAGGAGCATATGCAGACTCTAAAGTACAGGCTAACTATGATCAGGTAGTGCTGAGAGCAGTTAGACAAGTACATTTAGAAGCCTGGGCTAAAGTAGGAGCAAAAGGTACCGGGGGTACTAAATTGTCAGGATTAAAACAAAGGGCTGGTCAAAGTCCTTTACAATTCGTAGATCAAGTGAAACAAGCAGTACAAAGAACGATGGGGGAAGGGCCAGGAAGTGAATTTGTTACGAAACAATTGATTAAGGAAGGGCTCCGCCCAAAGGCACAAACTGCCATTAGCTCTTTACCCCCTGAGGCGTCCTTAGAAGATTTGATAGATAGGCTTATGGAGGTCCCCTTGGAGGTAGACGCCCCTATTGCAGCAGCTATAACACAAGGAAATGATAATCTCCTTGCTGCATTACAAAAGATGCAAGTAGGTGGCACAAACAAGCAGAAACCTAAATGTTTTAACTGTGGTAAACCAGGTCATTTCAAAAACCAATGTAGAGCGCCCCCCCCAAGTAACCACCCCCACCTGCTTTGCTTGCGGAAAAAGAGGACATATTGCTAGATATTGCAGGCAGGCGGGAAACGGGGTCCGGAAGGGAGCGGCCGCAAACCCCTTCCGGACCAATTTTGCGGCACGCCCAAACCAGTAAAACTTTTCCCCGCCTCATCGTCAGGCTCGTTTCATCTAGCCCCCTGGGAATCCATTTCGATACCCACCACTCTACCTCAAACACCCGTGCTTATTACAGGACCTAGCCACTTTACACCCTTTATCACCCATACCCAGGTCATTACAGAAAAGGAGGGAGCAGCTCTCACCATTACTAACCCTCACCATTACCCTATCTCTATTACCAAAGATGATGAAATAGGAAAAGCCATCAAGTTGCATAACCTTCAAGGTTATGGGTCAGGTAAATTAGTAGTTGAGTCACAAGTCAATTGGATACAAAAGATAACACCAGACAGACCCATTCTCAAAATAAGGGTAGAAGGGAAGGAAGTTACAGGGTTGATAGACACAGGAGCAGATTGCTCAGTAATTGACCAAGCTCAATGGTCCCCAGACTGGGGGAAACTACCCAACACCTTAACAGTAGTGGGAGTGGGGGGAAAGCAGACCACCCACCGGTCAAGTAAACCTCTGAAGTGGGAATTAGGGGATCAAGTTGGCTTATTCAACCCCTTATGCATAACAGGACTATCATATGCGTTATGGGGAAGAGATTTGCTAACCCAACTTCAATTATCCTTAGCCACTCCAGATGAGCTACAGGTAAACTGCTAGGGGCCATTGATCAGTCACAATTACCACAAATAACATGGCTCCATTCACAGCCAGTATGGATTGATCAATGGCCCTTGAATGAAGTAAAACTCAAAGCCTTAAAAGAAATTGTTAAACAGCTGCTTGATGAACAAAAAATAGAGCCGTCCTTTAGCCCATACAATTCTCCAGTTTTTGTAATACAAAAAAAGACAGGAAAATGGAGAATGTTAATAGACCTTAGGGCTATTAATGCTGCCATGGTGCCTATGGGGGCATTACAGCCGGGATTGCCTTCACCTACAGCAATCCCACAATCATGGCATATAGTGGTGATAGATATTAAAGACTGTTTCTATAGCATACCCTTACATCCTTCTGATAAAGAAAAGTTTGCCTTTTCAGTACCCTCCACAAATTATCAGAGTCCATATGAAAGATATCAATTCAAAGTCCTTCCACAAGGGATGGCAAATAGTCCAACCCTCTGTCAATACTATGTGGCCCAAATAATTCTACCCATCAGAAAGCAGGCTTCACAGGCCATGATCATCCATTATATGGATGATATCTTAATAGCTCATCCTTGCGAAAAGGAACTTAAGAAAATACTAAATCCTAATCCCTATCCCAGCCCCCAACAATTCCCATTCACGGTAAAGATTGTATTTTCCCCAAGTTCTTTTCTTTCTCCTTTTTGCCTTTCCCTCACCAGTGTTTTGCTTCCAACCACTACTTTCCTCAATCTGCCCTCCCTTTTTTAACTTTCGCTTTTTATTTCTTTCTCCTTCTATTTTCCCCCTCCCTTTTATTAGCCTCTACTTTTCTTTCCCCTTTCCCATTCTACTTTTCTAAACTAGGGAAAAAAGAGGGGGAGAATAAGAAAGAAAATTTTTCCCCCTCACTTGTTCAGCCCATGGTGTGGTTGAATTGTAATCTTCATCCTCTGAATACAGAAGATAAGAGTGACAGAAAAGAACAGCATAAAGAGTGGATCCTAAACTAGTCTCACCAGTTTATTTTTATTAAAACTTTATTTTCAAAACATATACATAGATAATTTTCAACATTTATACTTGAAAAACTTTGTGTTCCAAATTTTTTCCCTCCCTTTCCCCCACCCTCTCCCTTGGACAGCAAATAATCCAATATATATTAAACATATGCAATTTTTCTATACATGTTTCCACACTTATCATGCTGCACAAGAAAAAAATCAGATCAAAAAGGAAAAAAAAAGAAAGAAAATGAGAAAGAAAACACAATGCAAGCAAATAACAACAAAAAGAGTGTTGTGATCCACATTCAGTCCTCACAGTTCTTTCTCTGGGTGCAGATGGCTCTCTTCATCACAAGATGGATGGAACTGGTCTGAATCATCTCCTTGTTGAAAAGAGTCATGTCCATCAGAATTGATCATCATGTAGTATTGTTGTAGAAGTATATAATGATCTCCTGGTCCTGCTCATTTCACTCAGCATCAGTTCATGTAAGTCTCTCCAGGCCTTTCTGAAATCATTCCGCTAGTCATTTCTTACAGAACAATAATATTCCATAACATTCATATACCACAATTTATTCAGCCATTCTCCAATTGATGGGCATCCACTCAGTTTCCAGTTTCTGGCCACTACAAAGAGACCTCCCACAAACATTTTTACACATGTGGGTCCTTTTTCCTCCTTTATGATCTCTTGGGATATAAGCCCAATAGAAACACTGCTGGATCAAAGGGTATGCACAGTATGCACAGTAAGACCTTTGGGCATAGTTCCAGATTGTTCTCCAGAATGGTTGAATTAGTTTACAACTCCATCAACAAGGTGTATGAGTGTACGGATGCATGTAGTGTGTGGCCTGAGAAGGGGCCAGTGCAAAGGAAGGGAGTGCAAGGGCCCATCCAATCTGATTCACCATGATGAACACAGTTCTGCTGTGGGCGAACAGACTGTTTGTCTTCTCACTGAGGCTGGCACTGACCTTCGGCTACTTCATCACCACTGGCTGCATGTCTCCTGAATCATGCTAAAAAAATATAGAAGACATCATGGGACCTAGAAAATGTAGTGATCTGGGATTAATTACATTTAATGTAACCACTGATCTAGAGAATATATTTGATTGGAATGTAAAGCATTCATTTCTATATTTATCTGCAGAATATCCAATAAAAAATAATTCTCTGAACCAAGTTGTCTTTTGGGATGAGATTGTTCTGAGAGGTGATAATCCAAAGCTGCTGCTGAAAGATGTGAAGTCAAAATATACATATTTTTTGACAATGGAATGTTGTACCAAATGCTAGAATTTTACCTCTTGTGATAGGATCAGGATATGTCTCTATTCCATTCCCAAATACATTTGAAATAATAAAGAGTTATTAAATTATTATTCTAAGTTTGAGCAACACATTTTTGTACTTAATGAATTTTATCTCATTTGCCCCATCCATTTTCTTTTTTCTGCCCCCTCTTCTTTGGTCCTGAAAACAAGAGATAATTTGCTTTTAGTTGTAACTTTAACAAAGAAATTAAGTTTCTTTCTTTCTTTCTTTTTTTTATTTTAGCAAACCAACATTGAAAAACATAACTGAGGACATCTAGGTGGCACAGAGAATAGAGCACCAGTCCTGAAGTCAGGAGAGTTCAAATCTGGTCTCACACACTTAACACTTCCTATCTGTATGACCCTGGGCAAATCACTTAACCCCAAAAAGAAAAAGAAAAGAAAGAAAGAAAAAGAAAGAAAAAGATAACTGAAAGAGAAAGTAAATGGGTGACAAAAATTATTTTGATTGACCCCCTGAATGAAATATTACCTTTCTTATTAACAGAAGTTGAAAAACCCTCAGTCTTGATTTGTAAAATATGAAGTATTCTTTGTATTTCTATTATTCTTATAGAGTGAAGAATATAAAGGATAGTTAAAACTTCGGGGTGCCTGGAGACTCATAAGAATTCTATTTATGCAAATAAGTATTTGATGTGATTTAGATGTACACATCCTCTTGTATCTTCTCTGAGTATGTCTGATTACTAGCAAAATAGTGTCATATATTATTATATATTAAAAGTCTGGTTTACAAAATTGCTAAAAGATTCTAAGTGTCATTTAGGAATGCTCTTTTTCTTTCTTTTTTCTTTCTTTCTTTTATTTTTTTACAAGTAGATAACCAGCAATTTTTCCATTTAAAGGCTAAATATCTTTTTATATGCTGTAAATCAGTTTTAACAAAACTTTTTTAAAGTCTCTTAAGTGAATCAAATGTGTATCCTTTAAATGTTTTTTTTTTTTTTTTTTAACTTTCCTTCCTGTGATCTCTTTATATAATTTCATCTAAGAGTTGAACATTTCAGCATGGTTTTCCCCCCTTTATAATAAGTCTGTCTTGGTGAGTATGCCTAGTATCATTGAAAGGGGATTCTTTAAGGTTCTGCTGTAGAACTACACTTTGAATCTAACAGTGTGAAAATAGTACCATCTTGAGACAGCTAACAGGCCAGTCTATGGAGCCCTATCTGGTCATCATGTTTATTACTCTGGATGCTCTGATATTATGTCATCTGGTGAGGGGGAAGGAGTGATTGTTGATAATATCCCAAGAATTTATTTATAGACATTTTAAACATTTTTGTATTGTAAAAATTGAGAGTTAAAAGGGACCTCATAGGCACAGATCAATTCATTTGAATGTTCAATTATAAACAGACTGCAATTGGATATGGTTAGCATACATACTCACCTTCATTTAGTGCAAATCAAATAGAGATACAGCAGGTAACCAATTTTTAATTAGCATTAAACTTTTTTATAAATTGGCCTTACACATGGAAAATAGGAAACCAGAGAGAAACTTACCCTCAAAAGTACATGTTTAACTTAACATAATGATTATGCAATCACTATGCATAATTGGCAACAATCAAATGGCTAATTCTTTTTTAAGAATTATTCAGATTACCTAACAAAAATTGTTTCATCTCAGTCATAATGATCACATTTTTATAAATGCAAATTTAACAAGTTGCTATTATGATTAATAACAAATTTAACAGATTACTATTATGATTAATATTATAACTACTTATAAATCCTAGTCTTGAACTATTGACAGAATTCATCAGGATTGAATTTCACTTCTCTAAGCTTCAAAGGAAAAAAATAAGTTAAATGTTTTAGGTGTGTGTATGTGGCAGGGAGTTCCTTTTAGCACAAGGGATACTGCTTAAGAAAACAGTCCATTGGATGAGGAACACTATTAGGAAGGGTAACCTATTTTGATCCAGTTTTTCCTTGTTCAGTGCAAAGTAATTATCTTTTAGATTCTCCCAGGTCTTGCAAATTTAAATCTCTTTAGTTAATATGGACTAATATCAACTTGGAAACAGAGCCTAGACAGACACTGAAACTAATTGATCTCAAAGGATAAGGGAATGACCTGATTTTATGAAGAAAGCAATGGTATCCAATAAATGGTATCCAATAAACCTATTGTTTAACCAATATCTTATTTGAATTACTGGATAGTAGCTGAAGCTAAAGGAAGCGTAATTGATTACAAGACCTCAATTCACACTGGGTGAGTTTGATGAAGATGAAAACTAAGACTGATCTAATACAATTTGTTTACTTGAGATGTAAGTATAGTAACATCCCATTTAACTTGGAAAGTTTGACCATGGAGTAATTTGGTTAACTGATTAGTAGTCTATTTGTACAATGAATTTACTCAAGGCAAAGATATTCCAGTTTCTGAATAAAGGGCTTGTACTCCAGGAAAATTTTAGAGGGGTACAATCCTATTGGTTAATTAGTTAATCAGTTAATCAGCCACCACATCAATTTTAGTGTTAAAATTGTCTTTGAAAGAGGTTTCATTTTTAAAAAATAGAAAAATCAACCTGTCACTGACTTTTAAGTAGAAATGTACATAGAGTGAATAAACATTTCAAAAATTCATGAAAAATGATTTTGAAAAATAACATTTAAATCAAAAAGCCCTGAAAAAACTGTAGGCATTTGGAAGGCACTTGGTAAAGACTGTGTTGTGATTAAAAAAAAAAAAAAAAAAAAAAAAAAAAAAGGCTGTGATAAAAACCTAAAGCTTCAGATTGCCTCAGTTTTAGTTAATAATATGTTAAAAGGTAAATCCAAATTTCCCTTTGGTCAAAATTACATTTACTGTAGTGACAGTGATAGGTTAAAATGCAAGAATACATTAAAAGTTCTTTGGATATAAGTTAAATAAAATTTCATCAAACTAAATTGTGCTCTCTTATAGTATTTTCCTGTACTTGCTGTGGGTCTTCCCATTCTATAGACAAGCCTGAATTTGGTTCCTTTAATTTGTGGCTCTTGAGAGTTAGTATTACCACAGTAATTAAAGTGGCTTAACCAGAAGATTGCAGTCAGATACGTTTAGGTGCAAATTTTGAGTCACAGAAGGCAGCACAGCTTTCTGCCTGAAACTTCTAGTTTAATATGATGCAATTTGCTTGAAGGTTCCAGTTCCTTGTGTGAATGCTAGTTAACCAGATCGCTACTGTGCATTAGTTTAAAATGAAGTGAAATTATTGGTGCGGTGAAAAGTCATAAGCTGGGAACTCTGGCAATGTTGGTAGTAACCAGACTTGTGCCCATACATTTCCAACTTGTTTACACGACAACATGAAACAGTTTTTTAAGTTCCTTTTTTTTTTTAATAATAACTTTTTATTTTTTCTAATATATGCAAAGATAGTTTTCAGCATTTACCTTTGCAAAACCTTGTGTTCCAAATTTCTCCCTCCCTCCTTACTTCTTCTTTCCTGAAGTGGCAAACAATCCAATAAAGGTTAAGCACATGCAACTCTTCTAAACATACATAAAGTAGGTTTTGTTGTGACTACCAATGGCTTAGAGACAACTTTTTTTAAAAAGTTGCATTTTGTTTAATGAAGTTTGAGCAATTGTTCATTTAATAAAGATTTCATGAGGAAAACAATGGACTACTAAAGGCATAATTAGTGATTAATGATTAATTTTCTTAATTGTAATAAATATTCAGCATTTTTATCAATAACATGATTTGTAGAGGAAAAATGATGAAAAAACAAGAGTCCCACACCTACTAAATGTCAGTGGAAAAATGTGAACCCAAGTCTTCCTGACTGGGAGGTGGCCGTGTCATGTCATTATGGTATATTGCCTCCAGAGGCAATCTGAAAAACTATTCTCATTGTACAAATTCAGTAACTAAGACCTAGTGAAGGCAAATTACTTTCCCAAGGTCACAAAGCTAGGTGGTGGCAAAGCCAAGAGGGTACAGTTAAGAATTCCTTATTCCTATTTTAGTACTCTTTCCAGTGGATCCAACTATGTCTGTAATTGGATTATTCTTGGAATTTTTGAAGGATTTTTTTTGTTGAATTGTTTTTGTCTTAAATTTTCAAGTACATGCCTTATGTTCTGAGAGTGCTGCTGCCAAAAATAATAATAATAAATTCTTAAAATCTGCCATAGTGATTTCCAAATATTTTGGGACCTCTTTGTATTGTCAAACCTTTTAATTTCTGTTTGCCTGCTTTTCCTTTTCTGTAAAAAGGGGATGATAATAATAATATGAGTTATTGTTTAATATGAGCATTCTGCTATAGGGCAGCAAGATGGCATCATGGATAGAGCACCACGCATAGAATCAGGAAGACCTGAGTTCTAATATAGCCTCAGACACTTACTCGCTGTGTGATTCTGGGCAAGTCACCCAACCCTGTTTGCCTCAATTGACTCATTTGTAAAATGAGATGGAGAAGCAAATGGTAAACCACTCTAATATCTCTTCCAAGAAAACCCCAAATGCAGTGAGACTCAGACATACTGAAAAACGATTCAACAATCTATTATAAGAGCTATCACTTCTTTAGGCTATATATAATATTTACTTAGGTATGAATTCACTTGTGGACTCATGACCCCCAGGTGTATGTAGTCAGGGAACACATGCTAGGAGTCATTGGTCTGATTGATAAGCTGTCTCACTTTGCCCTCTGATAAAATATTTTTCTACTTAACCAACCTAATCTAATAAAAAGTAACCTAGGTTCTCTAAACACTTTTAAAATTCACATTTAGGGAGAAAAAAGCATAACTTAATAGTCTTTATCTTAATTATGTCAATAAAATATTTAGCTAGATAAGTGACTACTTATTGCTTGACTGAACAAATTACTTAACCTTTGGGGCAAGTTTCTTGAACAATCGAACTACTGTAGATAATTCTTGTTGCTGTTTAATCATATCTGACTTTCTGTCCCCATTTGGAGGGCAGTTTGCCATTTCTTTCTCTAACTCATTTTACAAATGAGGAAATTTAGTCAAGCAGCGAAGAAGTGTCTGAGACTGGTTTTTTTTTTTTTTTTTTTTTTTTTGAGACTGGTTTTGAATTCACAAATTTGAGTCTCCCTGACTCCAGAGTGAACATTTTTTCCATTATGCAATCCTTCTACCTCTAATCCTATGAAGCTAAGACTTGTCACTAGACAGATAATCAGTCTGATGATATTTGGGATTCCAGATACAAATAGACACAAAAAGAAAAAAAAAACTGATTCTACCAGTTTGCTTTCTATTGTTATTGTTGCTGTGGTTTGTCTTTTATTCTGGAGGTGGACCATGACCTCAGAGAGGTGATGGCTTGCAAGTGAATTAAATTCAAGTGAGGGAAGGCTTTCTCCTTCAGAACCATCTGAAGTGACTAGATATAGATCCGGATGACTGGAGATGACCCTGGACGCAATGGAAGACTTGGCTTTCTTAAACTAAGATCTTCAGCAGGTCTCAGGATAAGGCCTTGTTGATTAAGGCCATATCCATTCAGTGACTAAAGCTCGATAGCAATTGGTGATGGAAGACAATACATAAAATGGAGCTCTAATAGGGGAAAGGGAGAAGGTTCTCATAATGGAAAAAAAGTAGTGCATTACTCTTTGATTCAGTAGTATCTCCTGGGTCTGTATCCCAAAGAAATCATTAGAACGGGAAATAGACCCATATGCACAAAAATATTTGTAGCAGCCCTTTTTGTAGTGGCAAGGAGTTGGAAACTAAGTGGATGCCATCAGTTGGAGAATGGCTCAATAAATTGTGGCCTATGAATGTTATGGAATATTATTGTTTTATAAGAAATGATCAGCAGAATGACATCAGAAACATCTGGAGAGACACACATGAACTGATAATAAGTGACATGAATAAAACCAAGATATTGGACACAGCACAACAAGATTATGTGATGATCAGTTCTGATGGATGTGGCTCTTTTCAACAATGAGATGATTAAGATCAATTTTAATAGACCTGGGATGAAAAGTGCTATCCATATTCAGAGAGAGGACTATGGAAACTGAATATGGATCAAAGCATAGTGTTTTTATATTTTTGTTTGTTTGTTTTTCTTTCTCATGATTTTTTCTCCTGTTGGTCTGATTTTTCTTGCATGACATGACAAATATGAAAATAAGAACAATAATCCACAACAACAACAACAAAAAAAGATGAGAGTAAGAGGAGGAAAAGGATGCTCAGGTGAAAAGGGATGATTTCTTGAATTCTGGCTTTCCAACTCCATGTGATTGACTGGATTTCTAGCAGCTTCACATGGGAGGAAGGGTAACTAGATGGAAGAGTGGATAAAGCACTAATCTTGAGTCAGGAAAACCTGAGTTTAAATTCAGTCTCTTACTACCTGTGTGATACCAGCAAGTCCCATAACACTATTTTTCTCAGTTCTCTCATATTCAAAATAATCTGGAGAAGGAAATGCAAACTACTGCAGAGTCTTTGCCAAGAAATGGGGTCACAAAGAGCCAGATACAACTGAAATGACTGAACCACCTGGGCCCCCTAACTTCTCCCTGCCCATCTAACTTTACCCATCAGTGGTTCTGCTAACCTCTAACCTGATGTGATTCAACAGGAAGGCTCAGATGTTGGACAAGTTCCTATTCTTTTCTGATAGTTATAGTGCCACTTTACTGAGTGGAAACACCTTGGGGAGCCCCAGACTTTCTATGTCAGAAGGTTAATGTCCTTTCAGAGCTCTGCCTTCCTCTGGGCGGCTGCTCTATCTTGTCAGTCTACAGGGTGTGCTTGGTGGGAATTTTTCCAACTAGAATTAACTCTCAAGCCTTTCCCCCTGACCAAACCCTGCTTGGTTCCTGTATCTGTATTATTTTACTGAGCCCTAAATCACTGTAACTCTGGGAAATGGAATTACCTCCCAACAGGCTCAAATACAAAGTGTTTTAGTTTTTGCACAGATTCAACAAAACAAAGCACAATAAAACATCACAAAACTGTGGGCCTGTAGCTTCTCTTAGACCCAAGAATTCTTCAAGAAATACATGGGTGTGTTTCAGAGGAAAAAAACTTGGTTTATCTTTCTTTGAGTCGGCAAAGGAGTATAAGAAACATAGGATAGTCCCCAAATGATGCTCTCATGTCTCTCTCTGACCCTGGAGTATTTAATTCTTATTTCTAAGGGCTGAGAGATATATGTCCTATTAAGTTTATGTTAAATGAATATATACATATACATGTATACATATATATGTTGATGTGTGTATATACAGGTTAGTGTGTAAGTATGTATGATTGTGTGGGTCAGGATTGAAATGGGGTGTCTTTATTATATGGTTGTGGGGGGTGAGCAATGATATTGCTGGGTTGGATTTTGTTTATTACTATTTTAGTAGTTTTGGAAGTTATTCGAGGTCTATACTGTATTCAGTTTACAATATACTGGGTAGCATACTGGATAGAGTATAGTTTTGACAACAGGAAGTCCTGAGTTCAAATTCAACAAGTCACTTAAGCTCTGTTTGTCTTTGCTTTTTTAATATGGAAAGGAGAAAAATAATAGCACCTACCTCCCAGGATTGTTGTGAAGATCAGTGAGAGGATATTTGTAAACCTTAAAATACTATACAAGTGCTACTAATTATTGTTGTTATTATGATTCCCCGTGTTGCTCTAAGTCCTCTCCTGGGTTTGTCAAATCTGCCTGTATAGTCATCCTCTTACTCTCTATTATCCATCTCAGACTCCGCCGTTCTGACCAAAGGAGGAAGAGCTGAGGAGAAAGAGCTCTGTATAGTCCCTCAACTTTTACCCTTAAGACAAGTCCTTGGGATGTTTCTACTCTTTAAAGTTTCTAGGCAAAACCAAATGGTAAAAAGTAAGGGAATGCAAGAGTTGTTCTTGTTCTTGTCCTCCTCCTCCTCTTCTTCTTCCTCCCCTTCTTTCTCCTCCTCCTCCTTCTCTTCCCTCCCCCTTTTTCTCCTTTCTTCCCCTTTCTTCTCTTTCTCTGTTTCCTCTTCTTCCTTTTCCTCCTGCTCTTCCTCTTTCTTCTCTTCCTCCTTTTACTCCTCTTTGTTCTTCTACAAACACACACAATTTGGCAGCTTGAAGCCCAGAATCCTGACAGAGAGAGGTAAGTGTCCAATGAAGCATCTCTACAGGATGGTGCTCTCTGAGTATGCAAATCTTGAGTTGAGCAAGGGCTGGACATCCAGAATAGATTTCTTTAGAGTTATTTTCCCTTATTCAGCTCAACATGGGCAGCTAGATGGAGCAGTGGTCAGAATGCTAGACCTGGAATTAGGAAGCCGTCAGGTCAAACCTAGCCTCAGACACTTAACTAGCTACGTGATGCTGAGCAAGGCAATTATGTGCCAGACACTATCTTAAATGCTAGGGATACAAATAAAGGGGGTGATGAACCCTACTCTTAAGAAGCTCTTGGGGAGGAGACAACAAGCAAAAAAAAAATTGTACATTCAATTTATCTACAGTGTAAAAGGATGGCAACCACTTGAGAGAAGGGTGGAGTAGAGAAAGTGTGGTGGGAAGGAAAACTGAGAAAGGTTTCCTGCAAAAGGTTGATTCTAAAGACTTTGAGTTCAAATGTGAATCAAGCTTTTTTGACCTTAAACAGCTTACTCTATCTCATTGGACCTTACTTCCTCATTTACAAAATGAAGACACTGGATAGAAATAAAGTAAAAGTAGATCTATTTCATTTTTGTTCAGGCAGCTATTGAATAGAGCACTAGACCTAGTGGGAGGACTATAAAAGTTCAAATCCTGCCTCAGATATACCTGTATAATCCTAGGTAAGTCACTTAGCCTCTATTGATCTCAGCTTCAGTCAAACTGAGACCTGTTGAAGATCTTTGTTCAAAAAGGCCAAGGTCTCCCATTGCATCCAGGGCCATTTCCATTCGTCTTGATTTTTCTCATCAATAAAATGGAGATGATAATAGTTCCTAATTCATAGAGCAACTAAGGTGGCCCAGTGAGCATTGGGCTGGGAATCAGAAAGATTCATTTTCATGAGTTCAAACACTTATTAGCTGTGTGACCCTGAGCAAATCACTTAACCCTGTTTGCCTCAGTTCCTCTTCTGTAAAAATGAGCTGGAGAAGTGAAAAAACAAGTACTCCAATATCTTTGCCAAGAAAATCTCAAAATGAAGTCAGGAAGAGTCAGATACAACTGGAATGACAACAACAATTCATTGGGTGTCAAGAAAACCAAATGAAAAAAATGGAAAGTACTTTATGAACCTTAAAGTTTTTTTTAATATAAATGTTAGATATTATTAATCTTTGTAGTGCCTAGCACAGTGCCCAGCACATAGTAGGAGATTAATAGATGCTTGTTGATTGATTAGACTAGACTTTTCAGCTCTAAATCTATGATCCCATATTCCCAGAAATGTTGATAGCAGAGAAGCCTAGAGCTAAAAACTGATTCACTACCAATCCTTTAAAAATAACAAAAGTAGTAATAATAGTATAATATTAAAATGATGATGCAAATAAAAAAACAGATAAAATTTAATAGCTGTTTATACAGTTTTTTCAGGACAATCTCTACTGCATAAAAGAGAGTGTAACTATCGTGTTAGTATTATCATAGTCAATGAAACTTTGTAATAACATTTTCCAAGAGAAAAAATATTAAACTAGTGGGCAATTAAATTTTTCTTCCATTTCATATATATGCTGATGTAACTTAAACACTGAAGTTCCTTGTTCTTTACAAAAAAAAAAAAGAAAAAAGAAATTCTTTGAACAATTATAGGTCACATACTCTCTCGTAGACACTTTACCGCAAATGTTAAAGTTTGTGATAATGACCTTTTCAGAATCTTTATTTCATGATAGTTAAACCATATAGTATGTTTTAGGTATTCTATTTTGATAGCATCCTAAGTTTTTAATGACTGTGTCTCCCAATAATGGACTAATTGAAGCTGCACATCAAGTTCTTCAAGAAATACTCATGAAGTTTATCAAAAGGCTCTCAGGTTCAAGTTAAACCAAAAAAAGATACAAGCAAAAAACTCTCATTATCTCTCTGTAGCCACCCCTGGAAACTTAGCACTTAGAAAATCTGAAATGTGGAGGGTCACAGATTTTGACAAAGCTTATACCAACCAGGAAATTGCCTGCATTGACAGGGTGGGATCCAAGAGTGATAAGCAGTGAGGACTTTTTATATGCAGAGATTAGCCCCAATAGATATCAAGCATTATAGCATAAGTATCATAAAGGCTTAATTAATTATACCTGTCCAATGCAAGGTGAATAGAAGGGTAAGGTATAAACAAATATTTGGAGAAAGTTATATGAGATTTTTATAAAATATGCAGTTGAACTGAAGCAGAAGCAGATGAATAATTTGCCAGATCACAGGGTTATCATCCAAAAACATCTTCTCAAGTCAGAAAAATGTGCTAACTCTAATATGGTAGATTTAAATAGCAGTAATTCAAGTTTGCCTTTGAATTCATTCATTCATTTTGCTTCATAAATATAAGATGAGGAAGATGTGGTTCAATAGCAGCTTGTTTGACAAAGATGAGGGAGTTTTCATGAACCAAAAATTCAATATCAAATAATAGTATTATGTGACAGCTACAAAAGCTAAGGTGGTCTTTGAATGCATTAAGAGGCCTCACTTCCAGAATAAGTAAGGGAATGTCCAGACTATCTGGGGCATCTTGTGTTTAACTGAAGGCACTACATTTTAGGAAGGGCATGGATAAATTGGTGAATTCCCAGGGAAAGGCAAACATAACAATAAACAAACATTTCACATGAGGATTGGACAGAGGAACTAGGGATTTGGGTCCTGGAGAAGAAAATATTCTGAGATACATGATGGAAATCTTGAAGTATTTGATAATCTGTCACGTAGAAGGGAGATAAGGTTTGTTCCATTTGGATCCATGGAATAGAACCAGGAAAGATGAATCCTAATTGCAGAGGCAAACAGATACATCAGGAATCATGTTCCCATATTACACTGGATTTGCCTTCACTAACAATCTTCAAGCAAAATCTGCATGAAGATTTGCCAAATATATTGTGGTGAGGATCTTTTTCAGGTTTGGGTTAGATTAGATGACAAATAAGGCCCTTTCCAATTCTGAAATTCTGTGATAAATCAAACACCTCATAACAATAGCAGTCTGATACATCATTTGGATAGATCCAACATAGTCTATGCTCATGATATCCCTGTGGACTGTTATATTTCTCCATCATCCAATGGGGCTAGGTATAGAATAGGTACTTAATAAATGTTGAAATAATAAAGGAATAAATAATGACCTTGTATATAAGAAATATTTTTCACAGTTGAAGATCATCCTCCTGGATAGTAGTAAGGAATTCCATATACAATTATATAGGAAAAACTCCAGCCTTTTTAGTGAAAGAATCATCCTAAAAAACAACAACAATAATAAAAACCCACCCCACTCCCAAAACTCTGGGACCAAAAGCTTTGAAATTGTGCCAAGACCTAGGTACATTGTACAAATTGAAAACAAGAGATGAAAGCTTCAAAAATAATTTTTATTACTGTATAAAAACAGTTAGGAAAAATAGATGCATTGTTCTACAAGTAATAAAATATTCAGATCATTTGAAAGTCTCCCATGAACATACTGAGATAAAAGGAATTCTTTCAAGATGAAAACCTTTTGTTTAGTTTAAAACAACTGTCTTCATTTTAAAGTACAATATACATGATAAGTAATCATTATTTATGTACTCTACTGTACTTTCTTGTGATTCCTAGTTCAACATAACCATTATACTATGTGTTTCTATTTTAAAATGTCACTGTCAAGAAAAAAAAATTTGCTATCATTTAACTCCTCACAATTGATGCAAAGTTTTTTTTTTTTTTTTTTTTTTTTTTTTTTTTTTTTTTTTTTTTTTTTCCCTCTTTTGGTAGATTAGTAATCACTGTGGTTGAATAGACCTAATGATTATACTCCCTATCTGAGACTTGGGCGTCAACAGCATAGCCATTTTCTTGGAATTTCATGCTCAAAAGAGGAAAAGGCCTATACCAAAATGACTTGTACATTTTGGGTTCTATATAACCAAAACTTTCTTACTCTGGACTCTGAATAGCCAAAACCACTTGCCAGTATGTTCCTTTAAAGTGCTGTTGGTTTCTTTGTCACTTAATTGCAGGTTTTAAGATTTCTCTTCTAAATATCTGGGCTTGAGGAAGCCATCTAAATACTGAAAAGAAAGTGACATGGCAACCATTCATTTTGATCTATGGAGCAGGAAGATATTATCATTTAATGACATTCATTCAAAAAAGTATATTCATTTAAATTTCTTGACAAAACCACTGTTAGAAATTACTTTGGTGCTGGTTTAAATAAGTGTTAAAATAAAGCTTTCTCTCCTGGAATTAGATTATGGGGTGAGCCAAGCCAGACCATCTCTACTGATGATATAAGCTATAATTACTTTGGGTAGATTCAATCACTTTTTGGGAATATTTAAGGTTTCCTTTTCACCTATTCTTTTAAACTTAATATGAGATATTTGGTGGTGAGGAAAGATTCTTTAAGGGGAAATATCAGTTTTTGAAAGATAAAGGTGCAATTATCATTAGTACAAAAGCCAATTAAGAGGAATCTAAGATGAAAAAGATTTTCTAGACATATTTTTACTATGGATTGTTTTTTATAGAGGCTATGTAAGAAGGAAAAGACACTCCTCTAATGTCTTTTAAGATTACTCTTAAATTAGCTTACAAGAAAGGTTGAATAAAGGGCTAAGATAAGTGGTGGCCCAAATAATTAGTAATGGGGTAATAGAGTCTAATAGCAAATCAAGAATTAACTTTTCTCTGACATCCATTTTTTAAAATCCTTTATAAAATAAAAAAAAAAGTAATCCCAAGTGCTAAGGATTCAGCATCCAAACCTCCCAAATCAACTAAAAAATGTTTTTGCTTAACATATAGTCTTTAATGAAACTTCTCATGAATCTTATTGAATTAGAATTAGAGCAGTGGTATCAAATTCAAATTAGAATTCTAATTAGAATTACAGCAGTGATGCCAATTCAAAGAGAAATGGATCCCTATAATCACATATTGATTTAGAAAGTCATAAATTTATATTACCTATTTTTATTATATCTTTATTTATCCTGTTAAACTTTTCCCAATTACATTTTAATTTGATTATGGCATCATTGTTGCTGGCCGTGGTCCTTGAGTTTGACACCTCCATTTCAAATAATTCCCTCCAAAATGGGCTGCCCCCAAGCTCCTAATATATGTGTATACTTGAAACAACGCATATATCTATGAAAAGTTATTTTTCCCCAAGCAAAGTTGCAATCCATTTCTTTACTGTACCAGATTCAGTTTAGTGGATTTTTTCTAAATTTATTTACCGATTTCATAGAAATTGACATAGTATGGAGTCACTATTCTGACAATGCTATGAATCCATGGGAAATAGTTGATAAAGCAAAGGAAGAATAAGATAGCGCATTTTATTGGCACTCAAGAAATACTTGAGTGACTAGCCAAAGCAGTAGGCTGGGAGTTTATAGATGAATATGATAAAATATAAATGGCTTTTTATCTATTTAAACAATTTCTGGTTACCTAATAAAGAATCAATTTTCCTATTAAGCATAAAAAAATCTTGTTAAATGTATTTGCAATATTAGTGCTATTACAAAACTTGTGGGAGGAAAATAATGAAACCAACTAAACACAAATTTTGAGAAGGTACAGAGCTTTCCCACTACTCAAAGTTCCAATACAGGGGATACAATGGAATCTTGAGAGACTAAATAATTATTTATAGACCTAGGTCCTACTCACTTCTAAGGCTTCAGGAATAAAATTGTGGAGATTTATCCAAGATCTGGAAGGCACAGAGAGTAGAAAAACTAGCTATTAGCTCTGATTTATCCTACAGGCTTCTCTCTGACTTTCATACCCAACTTTGTCCAGATATTAAAATCCAGAAGAATAAAAACAGCCAGTGGTGGAACATTACATAGAATATAATTATATTACATCAAATTATCCAGAATCAAATGGACTGTGGTTTTGAAAGCCCATTTCAGCTGACAGGGGCAGAGAAAGATCAGTTATCTTTAAAGTCCCACCCCTTAGCTATTTGGAATTCAGTCACAGGAGAGAAATCCAGTAGTTAAATGCTCCTATTTCACTTCTTCCTTAGTCTAATTGATTTTGGTATATTACTAAGATTCAATTAAGACTGAGGTGAGCTCAGGTGAGCACACTTAAATCTATAAAGTTCCCTACAACATGCAACTAAATCCCATGTTACTCCAGTTTAGAGAAAATAAAGGGCAAAATGTTACTCTGGAAATTCCTCAAGCATTTAGGATTGTTCTAGCAGAAGCTTGAATATCTCCCTTAGAATGATCCCTAGCCCCAGGACCGCACTGAGGACAATTTGGAGGGACTCACCTGGCCAAAAGCCAGTGTAATTCCTGGGACCAACCAGTTACAAAGTCATTTCACAAGGATTCCAAAATCTAAGCTCATATTGTTAGGCCCAACCTGAACCCACATTAGGAAGCTCTTCTACAAGCAGAAAGGGAAAAAATAGAAGGGCACAGTATGCCCAGTTTATCTTGCTAACTTTTCTTAGGTAAATGTAATATTTTCACTATGAAAGCAGAAAAGGGAACAAGCATTTATTAAGCACCTAATGACACCTAGGTTTCTATAAAAACATTGAGAGCTCAACAATAACTTTAGTCTTCCTTGAGACCTCTGAAACAATTTCTTCAGTCCTGTCTAACTCTTGAGCTTAGGAGACCTAAGGAGAAACTGAAGATGACAGACACTAGGTTATAATTTAAGATCAGGGATGTTCTAATCAATCAAAGTAAACCACAAACATTGACTAGGTACATGTTCTTTGCAAGGCACTTAGCTGAACATTTGAGGATACAAAAAGATAGGATACTATCAGAGAACTTACAGTCAGTCTAGGTGTTCTGAGGAAGAAAAAAGTTATGTCTCAAAAGGTTTTATCTAAATTGATCATATTCTTTTCAGTTCAAATCAGTTCTAGCCCTCAACCACACCATATAATCTTTTTTTTTTTTTTTTTTTTTTTAACAACGCAACTTAATACATCTGGTTAAAATAAATGGATATGATAAAATTTAATGGTTTTTGTAGCTGAATAGAAAGGTACAGCTGAGCTGGAGATGTTTTGAAGTGAGATTATAAGACAACATGCAAGTAGTCCTTTACATGGTTGATCTCTGGCCAGCCTCATCCAGTTTGAAGTTCCTTTTTCTTGTTGCAGCTTCACTGTCCACATCAGATTTGTCCAAATTGCCAAAGTCGCCTGTCACAGAATAATCAACACCCTCTGGAGTGCTTCCATTTGGCTGAAGAAGTTTAGCATTTGGTTCTTTGGGACGCTGCCACTGAGGCCTAGTAACTATCCAAAAAATGATAGCACCGAACACCAGAATGAGAACGCCAAGAATATTGGTAAAAATAGCTTCTGGTGGTAATTTACTATATTCAGGATTTTTCCTTTAAAGAGAAAGAGAAAATGATTAAAAATAAAACCATACATCAATGTGTGAAATCAAATTTTAATTTATTGCTCAAAATAAAATGCCTGAAGAATTTATAGGACCAATTGGATGTTGGGTTCCTGTGAACTAAATGGGGCAAGTATGTCTGCAGTGTCTCTGGGCAAAGTCATCACTTAACCTCTATAGGTTTTTTATCATCTTTAGAAAAGGGAAAGTTCAATGCTATATTATGTGCTTTCAGAAAGCAAATATTTAATATAGAAAGGATGAAGTAGAGAAATGATGAAATACTGCATATACTTACAAGGAAAAAATCAATTTTTCTGTCACTCCCATAAGTGCTGTTGCAATCACTATTCCAAAGATGAGCAGACCAGAATAAACATGGATTGGCATAAGAATTGCTCGGAGTGCCGGGGAAGCAAAAGGAAGCAGAAATATGAAAAAACCTAGAAGAAGCTAAACATAATAGACAAATATTGAAAGGTTAAAATTTAATTTTTATTATTTCTACAAAAGGCACATTTCATTATTTATTACTACAAAAACACATTTTATTACTACCAAAAATACTATTTCTTGAAAATGCAAGCTCAAAGTCAAGGGAATGTTTTTATCTCTAAAAAAACAATCATTCCTCAATGGCACATTCACCCTATTCAGCTTAGCCAAGAAAAGCTGCTTTGGTGATGAGGAAAACAGTGTGTATGAGTAAGAGATGAGATCGAAGGGAAAATTTTCTCCGTTCCCTTGGTAATTAAGTAATTGCTACAAAAGGTAACAAAGGATTGTTCTTTAAGTGGAGACAAAGAAATTTGTCCCTCTTCCTACAATATGCTCTGCTCCTTTCATTCTGTTATCCCTTTCTTATCATATCATATCCATATTCATATTCCCACATAAGTGAGTCCATAAATGGCTCTTAAAACTCCAAAATCTTCCAATTCCATATTGTTACATTTTAGACTCAAGATTGGTGTCAATTCAGTAAATAAAAAAAAACCCAGGTTACTATATATTCCTAGATACTTAGGTACTACATAGATCCATGAGAGCTCTTAAAAGGGCAGCTCCATATCTATAGGTACCTGTGTGTGGATTATAAAGTTTTGATCCTGTGAATAGTAACTTGAAGAAGAGCAGAGAGACTTATATCATCCTACTCCAAGAATCTTGGGGATTCCTTATTTCCTTCCCTACTTACATCCTGAGTTCTTTTTTCAATTGTTTTACATTTGGAGGAGTTTCTGCCTCCTAAAGGGCCTGTCACCCATATTGGCATTGTGAATATTCTCTCTGAAGGAAAGAATACATAAGCTGCTCCTTGCTGGTTCTTTTCTTTAGGTATCACTGCTCCTTTAAGTATAATAGGAACCCTATAGGTTCTTGAATTATTGAATTTAAAGGAATATTTTCAGATACCTTCCCAGGATGGAGTGGGTGAGCTCTGTAAGGGTGGCAGCCTGATGAGAAAAGCATTAACGTCCACTCCACATCTTTCCTGATTGGGGTCAAAGGATTAATGGGAGATGAGAGGTGGGAGGGGGGAATCGGAAGGAAGAGAAAAACACAAAAACCTAATGTGCACTCAGAATGAGCCTAGGAGGAAATTATAATGAGGAAAAAATAATTAAAAATACTATCAATAGTCTATTTTGCATATTTATTTAGCACTTAATACTGCAAATGGAAGCTCTGTGTATTTGAAATTTAAAATGGTTCACAGGATTTCCCCCAGTGATTCACATTGTTCCTGGTTCCCTGATGGTGAACTTAGCTTCCTCCTTCAGTGATTATTTTAGAATTGAAGGGCAAGCTTTTTTATGTCTAGTTTTTGCTTCCTATTTCAAAAGATGGGGATCAGATCATTAGCTCCAACCATTTAACATGAGTACATTTCTGAAGAATCGATTTATAACTCTCCACTGGGTAAGTAACAGAAAAGGTGAGTGAAATAAAAGATGGAGACGAGAACGATGAAGTAAGTAAATGATGTGGAGACCACATAGTAAGGTGGACAAGCTAGTAGCAGAATATTTTCTATAAGAGATGAACAAAAGGGAATGCAGAACAATAAAATGTAAGAAAAAGAAAACAGAATAAAGGCAGGGAAGAGGGGCACATGGAACCACAATAGTTGGAGAGGTTTGCCATAAATGCCCAATCTCCATTTCCTAATATTTCAAGTCCTAATTTTCATGAGTTCCATTCTTCATTCCATGGGTCTATCTTTGAAAATTTGAAAATATTTCTTTCATCCTTTGTAGTATTATTGTGATTTTCCTTACCACCATTCCTTTGTGGTCAATTCTTTTGTGGTTTTCATTCTAGAAGAGGACCGTGACATCAGGAAGGTGATGCCATGATATACAAATGAATTTGATTTAAGTGAGGGAGGATTGTGCAAAGTCACCTGCCTCACTTTCTCTTCCAGAGCCATCTGGGTCCAATGGCAAGATACAGATCAGGACAACTGGAGATGGCCCTGGATAATGTAGGAGACCTTGGCCTTTTTAAATTAAGGTCTTTCCCAGGTCTCTTTCTGACTGAGACAACACCTATTCAATTCTTTTATGGTACTGGGGAAAGAGGCAAGGAGAAGACTGGGTAATTAGATGACCAAGGGACACAGCTCATTACCGCTGAGTAATTTTCTCACTTAAATTTTCCCAACCTTTCTTATGTTAACTTTAAAGATAGGGCAAGAATCCCCACAGAAATGCACACTTCTCATTCCAAGTCTTCCAAAATTCCTGAAAGGCCAAAAGATCTGACTAAGCCGTTCTGGAGTAATTAA
Source organism: Antechinus flavipes (assembly GCF_016432865.1). Classification (NCBI taxonomy): domain Eukaryota; kingdom Metazoa; phylum Chordata; class Mammalia; order Dasyuromorphia; family Dasyuridae; genus Antechinus; species Antechinus flavipes. The sequence goes on from NC_067400.1 coordinate 420,034,576, forward strand.
AAAAACTTTTTTTAATTCCCAGAAATTTAATCAAAATCTCCCAAAATGCAGAGTAATATAAATCAGTGTAATATAATGGGAACTTGTGGTACAGGCCTACAAGCCAGGAGAAACCTGGGTTTGAATGCAAACTCTGGAGCTTAGTAGCTTTATGATTCTAGACAAGTCATTTACCTTCCTGGCTTTTGCTTCCTCATATTTAAGGTAAGGATAATACCATTTCCATTATCAAGGACATAAGAATGACTTAAGGGAAGCATTTTTTAAAAGCTTAGGGCACTAAATAAATGTGACTTTTAAAATTATGCTTATTAAGTTGGCAAAGTGGTAAAACATACATGCAAATACTAACTCACAAGCAATAAAAATTCAGTGTTGGTGGGTCTCAGGATAGGTATCTTTTTGGAAAATAACTTGGTAAAATACAATAAAATTAGTCAGACTTGACCCAGTTATCCCACTACTGGGCACCTTGTTTGAATGATGTTATTAAAAGGAAAAATATTAATCTAGCTAGCAAGTATCAGCAGGTCTTTCTGAATCCCAATCCAGTTGTTTCTCCACTATAATAATTATACACAAATACACATAATTATTTGCATGTCATTTTGATCATTTTCTTCTAAGTTCTTATAAAATTTTGATGTTATTTTTTATAGTTGTAATTAATGGGTCCTTCAAAGATCAGCACAAGTAATCCCTCCTATATATCTTCCTTTGTCCTCCCAGATGCAAGTGTTGCCCACCCCATTTTCTATTTACTTTTAACATATTTACTCAGACATTTATTTTCTAAGATAAAAATGTAATCTTAAGGTTAGGGACAGTTTCATCCCCAATGCCTACCATAATGCCTGACAAATAGAAGGCACTTTAATAAATGTTCATTGATTAATTGGTTGTTGCTATTATTCTGGTTTCTTCCCTCTACAACACCTTATGTGTATTTTTTTTGTTATTCTTTACATTTGTCTTTGTAGGGCTTTGTAAAGCTACCATGAAAAATTGCCATTAATAATTTCATTACATTGACTTATTTTAAATAATAATTGCATTTATTCAACTGTCCCACAATCTTTGAACATATATTCTTACAATAAAGCTGTTACAAATGTTGTTGTAATAGCTAGATCAATGTTTTTTTTTTTTTTTTTAAATAACATTATATGTATAGATAAACAAAGTTCCTCAGCAGGACTTCTCACTATCAATGAAATCCCAGATTTAGTCTCTATCTCTTGATTTTTTTCTTTTTTTTAAAGTACAAAGTAATATCTCAAAGGATTAGTTCTGCTCATTATTCTTTGCTCATTTTATATTTTTAAGGCTTATTCTTCTCCATAAAACAAAAGGCCTAAGAGAGAAAAAAATTAAAGTTCTAAAGTAAAATTTTTAGATAGTAATAAAAATAGGAAAAATAAAAATATTGAATAGGAAATTAAATAGGGAAAAATATTTAGAGAATAAAGAATAAAAACAGTGGTTCCCCTTCCCCCTCCCAGAACATTTTAGATAGTCCTCCTTCTTCCAGGTACACAAACAATTCTAAGTTCATTGCACTCAATAACTTTTGTAATAATTTTTAGTTATTACATTCAACATATAGCTAAATGTGTCAATAGAACCTTCTTGTTTGGAGCTATTGGGTGGAATAGAGTTCAATTTGTTTTATAAAATTCTGTTGAACTCATACATATATAACTTGTACAGGAAGTGAGACAAAGTGAAGAAAAGAAAACTATTTTTGCATCTTTCTAAGTATTACATTAACCATATATATAATCTATATATAGACACACACGTCAGCTTATAAATTTCTATCACTTACTTTAAAAATGTTTCCCTTTACAAACATGCTATAATTAGTCCCTTTTAAGATTTCATAAAGAGATTTTGCTCGCTTTATGAAGTAACAATGTTCCTGAAAAACAGGAGTTTCCAGAATTTCAAGTTTTTATTTTCCTGGGGGGAAAAAATACATTCACTATCTCCTACCAAAATTTAAATGTGTTTCCTGTTTAAAATTATATGGAAATTTTGATTCTTTCATGATAAGAAGATCTCTTCCTATTCTTGTGGAGAAGATAGGAGGGATGTTGAGTAGATGATAATACAATTAGACAGATTTAGAGTCAATTACATAACTACACTTAAAGAGTCATTGCTAATGGTTCAATGTTAACATGGCAGGTTACCAATGAAGTACTCCATGAATGTGGGTTTGACTATTTAACTTAACTATTTAAAATTTTTATCAATAGAAGTATAGAGGTATGTTCATCAAATATGCAGATGACACAAATCAGAGAGGGGTTGCTACAGATGATAGAGTCAAGAGCCAAAAAGATCTTAGTAGATTAGAACATTGAATAGAATAAAAGAAAATCAATAAAGATAAATGTTAGTCTTACACAAAAATAATGTTATTGATGTCTTCTTATCTATCTCTCCCTCTTTCTAAAGGAATAAATTTTATTTTAAAAAAATCCCCATTTAATATTTTAATTCCCTTTAGTCTATTGAAATTATTTAATTCTTCCCTGCCAAACAAAAGAAAATGAATTTACAATTCTCTGAATGTTGATCCTTTCAATAATTATTTGAAAAATGACCTAAGAATAACAGGTGAACGATACATACAGTTCCAGGCTTACGTGGATCAAGTTTGATGTTAAGGTTGTTCCTCAAAATTTCTCTTCAGTTTGTACTCACAGAATATTAGTAAAGGATTGATTTTCTACAGCCCTAAACTGCCCTAGGAATATACAAATATACTCCCCCACATATACACACATAGATAATCACACATATATGTTTAAAGGGTCCTAAGCTCTTATGAAACTAGGCTAGCAATACATCAAATATAGAGGGTAGGCCTAATTTTACTCCAAAGAAAATGAAAAATTCAAAATACTGACACTTGATTGTAAATATTCAAGACAATTTCCCTTCCTTCTCTGGTGAGCCCCATCTCCTTTAAAGAACTACACATTCCTCCAAAACATCTCTTTCACCTCCCACATGAAAAAGAAGAAAATCTTTCTGCCAGGGAAACAAAATCTGTATATTTTATTGTTATATAGACCTGTTTAGTCTGCATAAATCACAGAAACAATAAAAGGTAAAACTCAGGTTTGTTCACTGCAACATTATCTCATGCTGCTCCATGGCATGATGTTCTGAAAGTTCTCTTCTCTCAAATAGGCCTAATCTAGGAATTTGGTATTATCCAAGTTTCTCTGTGTCCAAGAGAACAGGTCCCAAAACTCAGCATTGCCCCCCCCAAAAAAAAAACACCTTATTGCTGCTTCACCACCATGTCTAGCCATTACCATTTCTATGGTTCCATGATCCTTCCTTTTTAAAAAAACAGCCATGTTGTTTTTTGGAGGTGATTTGGCAATTAGTGAGCCTCTTAAATCACTTTTGCTCCCCACTGTAATGGCCAGTTCCAAATGTTAAACTCAAATACAGGATTCACTATGACAAGAGCACTCATTCCCACTCTATCAAGAAGACATTATCGAAGTCAGAAGAAAATCTCAAATGTAATGCCAGTGGGAACATTTTTATATCTTCTCTAGGATTATCTTCACTGCTGGAATAAAAGACTTATCCTTGAACCTCTTAATTAATCTCGACCAAACTTCTCTTGGTCATCCTCTCTATATTTCATAGCAGAAACTCCTTTATTGTTCCTTATCTAGTTGGATTCTTTTTTGAAATTTATTTTGAAAATCTATCTTACTTTAATTGATGGGACTTTGTATAAAACCACTAATTATTCGTAAGAGCAGCTGGGAAGTTATTACTAGCAGTTGACATAATTTTAGACACCAAAAGAAAAAGTCATTATTAGAAAATCTAAGAAAATAGCTTGCTGAGACTGTTGCTCTTTCAAAGTTTGCTAAGTATATCGTGACTAAGTTGACCTTTTTTTTTCCTTCAGTAGGACAATGTCTTATTTATTTGTCTTCTTTTTTATTTTCTAACCTTTTAATAGGTTGCATTGCTTTCCACTATGTCTCTTCCAAGTTTATTCTCTTAACTCAAATTTAAAAATTCTCCCCTTCTGCAGATGATTTGACTGATGTTATTAGACTATTTCTACATCATCAATAATAAGTTATTGTGTGGTTTTTAGACAAAATGAAATTGCATATAGATGGAGTCTGAATGTAGATCGAAGTGTATTATTTTACTTTGTGGGGTTTTTTGTGTTTTTCCTTTTGTTCCATTTTTTTCTTTCACCATATGATTAACATGGAAAATGTTTAACTTGATTGCAATATATAAGCTATATCAGATTGCTTTCCATCTTGAAGAAACAGGAGGGGAAGGGAGGAGGCAAAAAAAATTTGGAACTCAAAATCTTATTAAAAATTAATGTTGCAAACTATTTTTACATAAAATTGGGAAAAAAAACTATTTACATAAAATAAGAAAAATTGAAAGCCATCAAATGCCATTTATGGATGACTTAGATGTTTTCAATCAGATAGATGACTATGACTCTATTGATGAAAGTGAGGGAAAGCTTCTTAGATCATGGAGGATCTTAGCATTGAGATTTCCACATCTACAACTTGAGAAACAAAGAAAAAAAAAACTAGACAGTTATACCTTTTCTGCTTAGAAGTAGGTCCTTGCTGGACAGTCATACCTACTAAGAATTTAATTTAGTCCCATGTAATGTCATATTTACCTGTCACATTTAAACAACAGTAGAAAAGATTTAGTAGACTGGAAAAAAAAAGTATGTGTATGTGTGTAAAATAAGAAAGAATAAAAACAAAAAGTCCCCTGCCTCCCAACTATCCTAACAATTACATCCTCCTTCTCAACCATGCTTTAGCACTCTTGAGAAATCAAGTCTTTCAGTTATGGGTTTAAAGGAAGAAACAAAACTAAAATTCCCTTGTATTATGAAGGATAAGTATCTAGGGAGACCTGTCTTAATTTTACATGTAGGACTCACAGGGACAGCTACTGAAAGTGCTGGGAAAGAAGTTACAATCTTAAAATTTTTTCTTTCATTCTATATAGTCTTCATCAAGTATGTCCCTTGAGTGTGATGATGGGAAGGGAATGCAGACTAATCTCAGATATTGAGATAAAAGCATCACACACATGATTATTCTTTTGAAACTGAAATACAAAGCCAGTTCTGGTTAGGAGAAGTTTTTTAAGCTCTCATTTTGTAAGTTAGTGGCAAGCCTATTGAAGCATCTCTCCTACTCCTTGGAAAGTGGAAACCCCAGGCACAACCATTTAAAAGTGAACTGATGCATTCTCAACAAGTGAAGCCTCATTTCTGCTCCTAGTTTGAAGCCAAAGAAGAAAAATCAACTTTTGTATGGGAACACCAAGTTTCTGTTGTCTGCTATGCTAATGTTACCACAAACAAAAACAACTAAAGAGCTGGACATACATATATATATGTTTTGCTGAGGCAGTTGGGGTTAGGTGACCTGCCCAGGGTCACACAGTCAGGAAGTTTTAAGTGTCTGAGATCAGATTTGAACTCGGGTCCTCCTGACTTCAGGGCTGGTGCTCTATCTGCTGCACCAACTAGCTGCCTGGACATATGTATACAGTAAAATTATGGAACTTAAAACCAGTTTGTCAAAAGTGTGCTTGTGCATGAAAAGGATTGGGGGCTGTGACGTTGATAATGCAAGGTTAAAAACGGTTTCACTTTTTTTGCCCTTTAAGAAAGAAGGAATTATTTCAGCTGTTTCTTCCTTCTTCCAATAGCATTGGATCATACCCTTATATCAACTCTGGCAGTTCAATATTTCTAAAAATAGATTTCAGAGAACAAAAGAAAATAGCTGGAAACCAATTGTCCTGGAATGTGCTTTGTATGCCTAGTTTCAGACTGAATAAACAACAATCATGAAATGTGTGTGTGTGTGTGTGTGTGTGTGTGTGTGTGTGTGTGTGCACTCATGCATGCACATACACATTCTCAGAGATAAAAGGGAAGCCAGAGCACAGAGAGGCAAGACTCTCAGACTTTTCTAAAATATAAATATCATTAATAGCAATTGATAGAAATTCATTCTTAGCAAAGATAAGCAAAAGAGCACACCTACTAAGGAAGGCTTCCTACGTGGAATCAGTGAATGTGACTCAGGAGATGTTCGCTTTAGCTATTCTATTTAGAAATGCCAAAGCAGACCGTGTGAGAGCTGTCCTGAGGAGTCTGCATTGCAGCTATGATTTTCCACTGATGGCATTCTTCCTGGAAGTCTTAGGACAACAAGAATTTAGTAGTAGACATGGAAAAATGTACTTTGTAGAAAAGGAAATAATGTACTACTTAATTAGTAATGGAGGATCCAAGGTTTGTAGCTGGAAGGGAATTTAGAGAGCCGCTAGATTGCCCGTTTTGTTTTACAGATGAGGAAATGAAGTCTAAAATGGGAGAAATGACTTTGCCAAGATCTCTTATATATTCACTCCCATCCCTTCCCACATCCTCCAAGACTAGCTTCCTTTTCTTGTATGTCTTTAATTGCCCCTTCTCCACTGGACCTTTCCCTTCTGCCTATAAACATGCTCACCTCTCACCAGTCTTTGGGGGAAATACCTTCCTTTCTTCCCCTTCATTGTTAAACTTTCCTACTGAGAGGATGTCCTTATGTTGGGGAATGGCTGAATAAACTACGGTATATGAATGTAATGGAATGGTATTGTTCTATAAAAAATGATGATCAGGCTGATTTCAGAAAAGCCTGGAATGATTTATATGAACTGATTGATGCTAAGTGAAGTGAGCAGAACCAAGAGAACATTATGCACAGTAACACGATTGTGTGATGATCAACTGTGATGGACTTGGCAAGTATATGTTAAATACAATATATGTATACATGTACAAGAAGAATTGGACTTTGAAATAGTGTCCCTTCACAGGCTAATAGTACACTATTTCAAAGTATATTAAAAACAGAGGGATTGGGAATTCTATGTAGTGGTTCACACACTGAGCCTATTCTTTAAGACATTACCAGTCCTCTTAATTGCCAATTTAATGACCTTATTCCAGTCTTCATCTTCCTTGACTTCCCTATAGGTTTTGAATCTATTGATCACTTTCTATTACTGGATACTCTCTCCTCTCTGAGCTTCAACCCATCATCAAGCATTCATTAAATTTCTGCTATGTGTCTGGCATTGTATTTATTAGATCTTGGAATTATAGATATCTTAAATGAAATAACTCCTTTTTTTTTTTTGCAAAGGGCTTAAATTCTAATGGCTTCAAAGATTTGGCAGGATCCTGGTTAACCTCTTACTTCTTGAATTCTATCATACCCTTTAATGTGGATATTCCTCAAAAGTTCTTTCTTTGGAGGCAGTTAATTGACTGTCCTGGTCACAGAGCCAGTAAATGTCTGAGATCACATTTGAACACAGATCCTTTGGACTCCGATAACTGATGCTTAATCCATTGCACCCTTCTCCCCTTAGCTGCCCTTTAAAGCTTATTTCTACTCCTCTTCACTTCTCCCTGGATATCCTTTCCCTTTGCAATTCATTTGCTCCCATAGCCTCAACTGTCATTTCTTCTTCTTCTTTTTTTTATTAGCTTTTTAATGACTAAACATATGCATGGGTAATTTTTCAACACTGACCCTTGCAAAAACTTCAGTTCCTACTTTTCCCCTCCTTCCTTCCATCCCCTCCCCTAGATGGCAAGTAGTCCCATACATGTTAAATATGTTAAAGTATGTTAAATACAATATGTGTATACATATTTATACATCAACTGCCACTTCTAAGAAGATGATTTACAAATCTATATACCCATCCCTAACCCCTTTTTTGAAGTCTGCATCTGCATATCTAAATACCTACATGACTTCTTAATCTGGCTAACCCAATGACAAATCAAAGTCTCATGTCCACAATCAAGCTCATTAGTTTTCCAAAAAATATCTCCCTGTTTTGACTCCACTGTTTCTCTGTGGCACGTGATTTCCTAAGTTTGAAACTATGGAGCTGCATTTGACTTTTCTCTCTTCTAATCTCTCTCCAAACCCTTTGCATCTAGTTCCCTTTCTCTATTCCCACTGCCAAAACCCCGATCAAAACTCCCTCTCTCCTCTTTGTTCTTCATGCTTCTTTGGGAATTATATTTTTAAATGTTGTATTTTTTATTTATTTCATTAAACATTTTCCAATTATATTTTTAATTTAAATTTTAAATAATATTTTATTTTCCAAATCATGTAAAGATTGTTTTCATTTATTTTATTTTATTTTTTATTTTGTTCCCTTTTTAAAAAATTTATATTAACACATTGCTTTATGAATCATGTTGATAGAGAGAAATCAAAGCAAAAGGGAAAAACCATGAGAAAGATTTTTAAAATGCCAGAAGAAGTGAGCATAGCATGTGTTGATTTTCATTCAGTCTCCTTAGTTCTTTTTCTGGATGAATATGGCATTTTCTGTCCAGAATCTATTGTTTTGAATCACTTGACCACTGAAAAGAATCAAATGTTTCATAACTGATCATCACACATTCTTACTGTTATTGTTTTGTATACAATGTCTTCCTGGTTCTGCTTGTTTCACTCAGCATCAGTTCATGTAAATCTTTCCAGGTCTTTCTAAAATCAGCTTGTTCATTTTTTATAGAACAATAATATTCCATTATCTTCATATATCACAACTTGTTCAGTCATGGGAATAATTTTTTTTAATAGTTTTGTCATGTCTTTTTCTTGCTCCAAAGACCTGAATTCAAATCCTATCTCAGAAACTTACTAATTATGTAGATCTAGGCAAGTCTTTTGGTTTTTCTCAATCTCATTCTGTGAAATGAGGATAATAATAATAATACCTAGTTTTCAGGGTTGTTGTGAAGATCAAATGATATAACATATGAAGCTCCTTGCAAATCTCAAAGTACCATGTAAATGCTAGCTATTGTGACATATTTATTCTTTTAGCCACAAATCTGAAATTCAGGATTTGGCAAAGCTCAGAGGGATAGGAACTTTACATTGCCCTCATGAGTCAACCTATATTATAATAGCAAGGGATTTCATTCATTTACTCTTTCACTATTTAATAAATAATTGATATCCACAAAATCATGGTGCTGGAGAAGGTATGAAGACAATCACTTACAATAGCAATATGAAACACTTAGCTGCCACCAACAATATTCAGGCTATAATTCTCTTTAGTGCATTCTGAGTCAGACTAAAATGTAATGGGAAATATTTAACAAAATAAAAAAAAGAATAGTGTACAGCATACATAATGTTAAAATGTGTTTTTCTAAGTCAATATATAGCCATAGGGATCCTTGTGTATACTTTAGTAGATCCCATTTCTGAGTTTGTCAGCCCATCTTAAGTTGTTTCCACTTGTCTTCTCTCCTGGATACCACTTTAGTTCAAGCCCTTATGAACTCTTACTGGGATTTTTCCAATAATTTCCTTGCCACAAGTTTTTCCTCATCTTTAATTCATCAAAGTTTCCAAATCTCAGGTAAAGAATAACTATATCACTTTCTCCATCAAGAAGAATTAGTGGTTCCCTATTGCCCCCAGGAAAAAATACAAATTCCTCTGCTGAGCACTGAATATCCTTCTGAATTTGGATGGAGCTTACCCTGCTAGGCTCAATGTGTATTACTTCTTTTTACTTACCCTACATTCAAAATGGCATTCTTACTGTCCCCCCACATTTTATCTCTAGTCTTCCTGATTTTGGATAAACTGTCCTTTATGTCTGAATGTTTTCCCTTCTCTGTTACCTCTTACATGAATCCTTTACTGATATCCTAGTTTTTATAATCTTCCCCAACTGTGTCAATTTGTACATATTTTGCATTTACTTGTGAATACATTTATGAATATACTCCTATGGTTTCCAAACTTTGCCACAGTGTGCTTGGGATACAAATTCATTACAAATTCATTACTTAATAAACCAAACAGTTATTTTTTTTTTTTAGCCCAGGGATACCATGAAAAAAAATTGTTGAGTCACTATAGGCTATATGAACCAAGAAAATTTAGGAACCTCTATTCTATACATTATTTCTTCTTACTCCTTGAGAAGAAGGATAGTTTGGGGTTTATGTTTTTGTATCCCCAATATCTCATGTGGCATATAATATATATTGGATGCTTAATGCATATTTAGAAAATGAATGAATGAAATAAAAGCATGATCTTGGACCTCAAATTGGGGTAAAAAGATATATATTAAAATTTCCAAGAATATTAGTCAAGTGCCATTTAATCTTAATAATATCAGGAGAAAACTAGGAAATTCCACAACAATCTTATGGAAAGATACATGGAAAAGTGACCAAGAGAAGCAAGCATGAATGTGATGGGTGGTAAACCATATACCTGGAGGAAACAACCACTGCTCCATTTAAGAATTATCAAGTAACCAAAACTAGATTTCATGAGAATGCTGCATGTATCATGAGCACACCTTCATGCATATGCACTGACACATGTGCACACAACATAGACAAATTCTAAATCTCATATTTTAGTTCAGTAACTAAATCCTACAGCTTTCTAGGATGCTTTAGGGGGAAATGCATGGTGAAAACAAACATAATAAAAATAAGGAGAAAAGAATGATGACTGCAAGAAATTCAGAAAGTATAAAAGATCTTATATTATCTAATTTGCCCATTTGGTTTCTTTAGGTCTTGTTTATCAATATTTTTAAGATTCTGACCTGTGCAGTGTAAAGTATGACAGCAGTCAGTCCAATCCAGCTGTGCAGACTGTACATGTTGGGAATAGTCTTGGTATTGTGGAAGTCAAAAACAGATACCAGAGCAATAATTGCAAGGATCAGAGCAACAGCATTTAATCCAGCATGGATGGATTTCATTAGGAGTTTGCTGCATTTCCAGGTCCAGGGTAGTCTGTAGACAATAATTGCTGCGGAAAGAAAAAGGGGGGGGGGGGGAGAAATATTTTCAAAATAACTAAAAGAAAGTTAATGATTTATCTATAGTAATCATAAGTAATTATACATAGTATTTTCCCAAAATTATCTCTAAAAAGTCTAGTTTCTCAGGAGATAATTTTGAGACACCACGGTTTTAGTAGATAAAGAATGGGCCTCAGAACCAGGAAAATCTGAGCTGAAATCCTATCTTTGATTTACATTTTGTATATACTCCAAGCAAACCACTTAACCCCTAAATGTTCAAGATAGCTCTCCAAGACTGCAAAATTTGCAGAGAAGATGCTGTCTTGGATTTTTAAGGGAGTTTCTGCATCCAGTAGTTCATGGAAACCACATATCCTATCCCTAATCACTCACTTAATAGATCTCTAGGCTATTGGAAATGAATGGAAGAAATGGCAGTAATTCTCTAAAACTATGAAAAGTTATATGAATTTAAGGATAAATAAAAAATATTTTATTTCAAATAACACAAGCTAAAAACTTGCCAATTTATTTGGATCCTAAAGTAATACATACATTATTTCAGGAAAAATGGAAAGCTCATGATAGCTGCTGAATTTCCTAATCATTTTCCTTTTCTTCTTAAGTCTTGACAACTGTCTAAATACCACAATACCAGACATGCTATGGGCACTTTAAAATGTTTGCCAACTTGATTAACTGATGTGTGGTAAAGTTAGAGGACAGGTATTTACATAAAGCATTTGGATCTCTAGAGAAGGGGAATGGCTTATGTATATTTAAATAAAAATAGTTCATATTTTCATCACTTCTCACACTTTTTGGTCTCAGGATCATTTTATGTTTGACAACCCCAAAGAATTTTTGTTTATATGGGTTACTATTGACATTCACTATATTAGAAATTAAAACTGATAAAATTTTAAATTATGTATTTATCATTTAAAATAATAAATCCCATTATGTTAACATAAATAACATATTAAAAATAACTATATTTTACAAAACAAAAAAAGACAATGAAAAGAGTGACATTGTTTTATATATTTTTGCAAATCTCTTTAATGTGTGGATCAATAAAAAACAGCTGTATTATGTCCCTGACCTCTGCTATTTTTTGCAATGATTTGTTTTTATTGAAGTATATGAAGAAAATCTGGTCTGAATCCTTGTTTTTGAATCTGTTTTTGCAAAAGGAAGGCATATTTTAATAGGGAAATAAAGTCTTAGCATTATTATGGAAGTAATTTTTACTTTGTTGATCTCCTGAAAAAGTCTCTAGAATTTCCAAAAGCCCAGTCCATGCTTTGAGAACTGTTGGTTTAGGAAATACTTTTGTTACTGAAAACCTTGTAAATTCATCAATTAATTTTCTGAAAGCTGTCAGGGATTTCTGTGGCTTGGAGCTCTACTTGCTACTCTAAATCATCTCCAAATAGTCTCTTTATGGTTTATGGTCTCTGGCAGCTAAAAAGGAGAGTTTCTCCACCATTTTCCTACCAATGAAATCACAGACCCAGACAGAAACAACAACAACAAAAAATGAAGGTTACATTTTCCCTTAGAGCCAAAATTTATGCTAACATCATCAGGGATTTTATTTGATGTAACTAAACATGTAGAACTGGATTCATCCCACCTGATACTGTGATGTATAATTGTGGCCAAGTTACTTAAGCTTTCTGTACCACTTAGGAAACATAAAAATTCTAAATCATAGTTGCTGATCAGGAGTTTCCACAATAAGAATTTTCCTACTATGATGAAATCATAAGTCTGGGCTTTACAAAGAAACAAACAAACAAAAAACTCCATCAAATTCCCAAAAGACAATGTCAGTGTTCTTTTTATTCATTAAAAAAAAGTGTTGAACCAGAGGATACCAGTTTCAATAACTTTTCATTCTAAGATAACTAAATTGGAAGCAAAGGGAACAAATGAGCAGTGTAAGCTTGAAATCATAGAGCTATTATAAGGGACTTCAAAGGTCATCTAACCCATTACTCCATAATCTGTTCCTGCTCTTATAAATATTTAATAAATTGAATTATCTCATTCCCAAGAATGACTGTCTACAATGAGTATATTCCATATGTATGTGGAGTCTGATATCTTTCTTCTACTTTTTCCCATTGCAAGTCACCCACAGTCTGTCTATTGAGCTTTCTACAAGATTTTTCTCAAATCTCAAAAATAGACAGATTTGGGAATGTAGGATAATTTCTATGAAAATTTTAAGTGACCAGCATTTTCTAGACTTTTTTGGAGACAGGGAGAAAAAAAAGAAATGCTTCTGAAACAATTATCAAGATAACTTTCTTAAGAGGTAACCTGAACAATTCCTGAAAATCTGGAAGGCTACCCCATTTCCAAGACTTGCAAGTTTCCTATCATTGGATAAATTGGTTCAAGTTATCCTGATCATGGCTTTCTTTCAGGTGAGCTATTTCACTACTTATATTTCATCATTTCAACTGTAACTGCTTTCTTCAAGATGAAGGTTAACAGTGACCCCCTAATTGCAAAAGTCAATGGCTTTTTCTCAGTCCTTATCCTTCTTGATTGGCCTCCTGCTACGTTTGACACTGTTGACTAGACTCCCTATCATCCCCCACTCCTTCTAATACTCTCTTCTCCCTTGGCTTCTGTTATGCTACTGCTACTAAGTTATCCTAGTTTTCATGAAACATTTCTTATTGCTCTTTCTCTATTCCTTTCAATGATTTCTCTTTCTTCACCCACTTCCTTAATATAAGCATTCACTAAGGTTCTCTACTCAGCCTCCTTTACTTCTCTCTGTCTCTGTTTCTATCCCTCTGTGTGTGTCTCTCTCTGTCATTCTGTTTCTCTCTTTCTGTCTCTGAATCTCTGTGTCTATCTGTTTCTTTTTGTCTTTCTCTTACACATTCTCTCTCTCTCTCTTTCTCTCTCTCTCTCTCTCTCTCTCTCACAGACCTTTATTTTTCTTAGTTCTACTAATTATACCAATAGCCATCTGTTCACAAAACTTTTAATTCTGTTTGACTTTCTTTCTGCCTCTCTACATTCTATTAATTTCCTGTTCCACATATATTTCCATTTCTACTGATGTCATCATAATTTAAATCATTATTAACTCTCACATGACCATTATTCTCTCTCATCTTCCCTCTTCCAATCCATTTTATAACCTTCTGTTAGATTAATGTTCCAAATACATAGCTTTAGTTACATTAATCCTCTAACCAAAAACCTTCTGTGGCTTCTTATTGCCTACAGAATAAAATATAAATGTCTTAGTTTGGCATTTAAGTCTCACCCCAATTTAATGCCAGCCTACCACTCTATCCTTATTTCATATTACTCATTTTATGCTGGCCAAATTGGGCTGTTTATTATCTTCTGAATATGGTTTATGCCTTCTTATGTCTTTGCTTTTGGAGCATTCCTTGGAATGGCTTCTCCCTTCATCTGTTCCTGGTTAAACTCTCTCCATTCAATTCTCAGCTCAAATTCATCTCCTCCATGAAATCTTCCCTGATCCTTTAGCCATTATGAGCTTTCTCATCCCTGAACTTTCAATACTTAATGAGTTCTCTGAAATCTGAAGTTTTTTTTAATCATTTGTTCTCCATTAACTTGTTTCATACAGGTAGGTGCTTAATACATGTTTTGTTATTGCTTAGCATCTCCTCTAATCCTTACCATCTAAAACTGTTTGCTGTCCCTCTTCCAAAATTTTCTTGGAACTCCAAATCCCTCTTTATATCACTTTCCTTTTTATTTTATTTTCTAAATTTTTTTAAAATTTCAAAACATATTCATAGTTTTCAACATTCACCCTTGCAAAATCTTGTGTTCCAAATTTTTTTTCTCCTTCTTCTTATCCCCTCCTCTAGACAGCAAGTAATCCAATATGTTAAACATGTGCAATTCTTCTATTCGTATTTTTACAATTATCATGCTACATAAGAAAAATCAGATCAAAAAGGAAAAAAATGGGAAAAAATGCAAGCAAACAACCACAAAAAGTGAAAATATTATGAAGTGAACCACACTCAGTCCCCACAGTCCTCTCTTTAGGTGCAGATGGCTGTCTCCATCACCAGACCATTGGAACTGGCTATGTCATTGTTCCCTTCCATTAGAGCCTAAGGAAACCCAACTTATGAAGAAGAAAACCAACCAAAATGGTCTGGGTGGAAAAGGATTCCTTTGTTCACATTTCTGGAGAGAGCAGATCTCATGATCAAATCACATTCTCAGCAGAAGGTGCAGAAGACTTTAAACCCAACTTCTCATTAATATGTTCAGCCCTTAATAATTGTTCATCAATTAGGGTTCACTTTCACCTGTCAGGAGCACTTCCTTTTTAAAAAGTATTTAAGCAGTCAGGGGTCTCCATGGTTTGTCTTTGGATAAAGAGAGAGATCACTAATCATCAATTTATTGATTATCAGCTAGGCTGATCCCAAGCTCCCCTGGAATTCTTTCCTCTCTTATCTCCAACTCTTGGCATCTTTGGCTTCCTTCAAGTCTTAGCTAAAATCCCCCTTCTGTAACAAACCTTTTTCTGGCTCTCCTTAGTGTTGGTGCCGTGTCCTCCTTCAGATATTATCTTCAATTTAAATCCGGTTTGCATATCAGTGTGTGTGTGTGTGTACTTTGCCTTTCTTTACATAACCAGCATTGAGCACAGTACTTGGTACTTGTTAATACTTGGTAATTGCTTGTTGATTTGACTTGACTCCTACACTGACTCCTACAACTTTGGTCAAATTTTCAATTTTTCTCCTAATTATAACACTAAAACAAAATTTCCAAGCCTGTTCCCACTCTTTCAGCAGGCAGACAACATTTCTTTTCATCACATTTTGTTCTGAAGAAGCTCTTTGCTCTTGAAGGCAATAGTATGTCAAGGAAAATTCTAACTAAATGCATGTCATGAAATGAAAATACAGCCTCAGAGGATTTATATCATTCATGTTCTTATAGAAAGATGGAGACATTGCATAAACTCATCAATTTCTAAACATGCAGAACAAATCAAAAACAAAATGAAAGATTTTCTTAGTAAGAGGTATTCTGAATTGATATTGAAAAGTTTGTACTTTCAAAAAACTAGAAAGGATACTCAAAAATCATTTAGTTCATTCCTTTGATTCCAAGGACAATCATGTATAAGCCAACTATTAGAAATCCAGTCTATGCTTAAGTAAAACAAGATGTCCAAACCTCTCTTGGTAATAATTTTATTTGATCATTCTCACTCTTAGGAAATTTTTCTCTTTCCTATTCCCTCATGCTGAAATTTGAACTCATTACTGCTTGGCAGAGGTAACTAGTATTGGATGACTAAGACAAAATCCCAGGTCACAGATACAACATGAAGGCAAACTTCTGTCCGATCTATGATACATTGCAACTAACTGTGACACCTTACCTTGTCTTTGGTTGCCACCCCAGGGTTCCACTGCCGTAGCTCCCATTATGCAGGGACTACTTCCCTACAGACAACCCTTTCCATATGCTACTTCTGCCTCTGGGGATCAGTTTGTTGCTTGGGCTACAGGGGTTCAGGGCTAAACACACTGGGTGGTATCCCCCTTTCCACTCCTTTCTTCACCCAACTGGACCCACTTGAGCCCTATTGTCCTCTGTAGCCCATGTTACACTTCCAGGCAAAGGATCCAACATGTAGCCAAATCCAGTCAGTGACAAGTCTTACTGAATTTATCTCCGCAACGTATTTGTCATCCATCTTGTTTCCCCTGACACTGTTATCCTAGTTTATCTTCTCATCATTTCTTGCTTTCATTCTGCAACAACCTTCCAAATGATCTCTGCTTCCAGTCTCTTTTCTCCAACCTACTTTCCATCAAGCTACCCAGTCTGAAATTAATATCTGCTCTAGTCATTCTCGAGATCAAGAAGCCTCGGAGGATCCCTATTGCTATAAACTATGAACTTCTGTTTGGCACCTTAAAATCCAAATCTAGCTTCCAGGCTTATCTAGCATTACTCTATTTTTACACAGTCATTTTTCTAATCAAATGGGTCTGTTTATTATTTCACCATCTGCCTCCACGCTTTTCACAGCCTTTCTATAATGCCTGGAATACTCTTCTTCCTTACCCCAACTCCTAAAATCCCTAGCACCATTCAGGGCTCAGTTCATG
Source organism: Antechinus flavipes (assembly GCF_016432865.1). Lineage (NCBI taxonomy): Eukaryota > Metazoa > Chordata > Mammalia > Dasyuromorphia > Dasyuridae > Antechinus > Antechinus flavipes. The sequence continues at coordinate 420,051,666 of NC_067400.1, forward strand.
TGACCCTACTCTGCTCTACTTGTTAATGCTAAAACTCATTGGTCTGTCTGGTTTTTTTGCCTTTGTATATACTTAATAGCTAACTGTCCATGCATAAGGCATTGTGGTAGAGTGGATAAAGAGCCACCCTAGAATTAGATTCATGGTTTGCTTCTAGCATATTATGTCTGTATGACCCTAGGGGAGTCACTTAATCTCTCAGAATGTGCAATTCTATAAGACTGTAAATCATAGAGTAAGTGCTGACCTGCCTTGGTAGGAGTTTCTCCACTTTGGCATATACTTTTCCAGTGAAATCACAGATCTAATTTCTATCATATTTCTATCTTTATCCTATGTACTTCTTATTTGCCCCCCATAAAATATAAGCCCCTCAAGGACATTTGTGTCTTTGCAAATCCAGTGTTTAGTACAGTATCTAGGATACAACAGACACTTAATAAATGCTTACTGAATTTAATAATTTAATTTGGATCTTTCTTCCTATCCCTTCCACCTCCTTTGTCAGATGGATTTCTTTTTGGTGACCAGAATTCCTAGTTTCTGATGCTCGGCATTCCACATACAACTGACATCTATAAACACTGATTGTTCTTCCTCAGAAAATATGAGGAAACATTCAACAAGTCTTTAATTCAACGTATGGCAATCTTTTTTCTAAGCTAAATATATCTTTACAAACCATTTAATGAATTATCTTAATGATGGATTATTAAAATGATTAAGTCTACTTTTACATATCTTTACTTTATGGAGAAATAGATCCCTAATTGGTGTGTAACATGTTCTACATTCAAACCAAAGTTCAGTCATCAAATTGATAAAATATCAATTAGAGCCAACTCCCATATAGTGGTTTCTTATGCAGTTATAGGTATTGTATTTCATTCTTCCACCCATTCAGCACAATAGTGGTGTTCTCTAGTAGCACAGACCTCTTTCAACAAGGCAGTCTAAGGGAATTTGGAATTTAACCACAGAAATCCTATAAAATCTGAGTTTTAGACTGATAGTCAAAACACTTAATGTATTCTTATTCTTACTGGATCTTTTGCATTTCTCCTGGTTTAGCACTTTTTCTCCTTGTGGACCCCATCCCTTTTTTCTAGTTGTCCTTTGCTGGACCATCTATCTTCTCTCCATATCCAACTCAGTACCTCATTAATTCCTTCCTCTCTTTTCACCCTATTGCCTCTGGGCTCTGATTTTCAAAGATTCAGCTAGAAATTAAGGTTAATTAACCCCTAATAATATATCAAGAGACATTAAAGAGTTAATGTTTTATGCCTTCCAGGCAATACCTTCCTTTTTAAAAGGGACTTTGAACTTAAGGAGCAAGCATAATTATTCAAAGGAATACTTAATTATAACTGTGGAAATTTCAAACACCTTAGTAGGAAAATGGAGACATTTGGGGATAGACTATTCTCTAATATTTCACAAGGGAGTAAAGTTAAAGCTTAGAAAAATATAACTTCTTAATATCAGAGATCACCTCCAACTACATGGAATCAGCAAAAATCTTCCATAGATGATTCATTCTGTTAAAGTAAAACTTTTTTCTTTGTACCTTCTTTTCCAAATACTCCTTAGTCCTTTCTACCCAAGACTCCCTCTGCTTTAACTTCATAGTCACCTCTTTTTTGCTGCCCATGATTTGACTAAAGTGTATTTTAGATCTCTAGTTTATTTTCCTTTTAATTTCTATTTTTATTATGGCCATAAGATGCAAGTTTCATGCCTGGATTCTTCTCTTAGTTTAAATGAGGAGAATCATAGAATCAATCAACCAATTAACAAACATCTAATTAAGCACCTACTATGAATCAGGTACTATTCATAACAGCTTCAAAGACAAAAATGAAATAATTCCCACCCTCCAGGAGTTTATATTCTTATGAATCATAGATTTATAGCTGTCAGAAATCATCTAGTCCAATTCCTTAATTTTACAGATGAAGAAATTAGTTTTCAAGCAAGTGAAATGAATTGCCCTATGTTTTCTCTCCCTCCCTCCCTCTCTCTCTCTCTCTTTCTCTCTCTCTCTCTCTCACACACACACACACACACACACACACACACACACACTCACACACACACAGCAAGCAATTTTGGCCTATCAGTCACACACAAGTACTACTTCTCTGCTCTGCCGTAAGTAGAGCAAAATTTCTGACATTCCTGAATAAAAAGGAATGGCTGGGTTAGAGTTCAGGAATGCAATTTCCCTTAATGAAGAATTAATATGGGATTGTCAAATATTAATAGTTTTAGTTATATCACTGGGAAAAATATTCATGGCATCTCCAGCCTCTTCTTTTCTTTCTGTCTGTCCTAGAACATAGCTTTTCAATATCACATTCTGAGCCCAAACAACTTGGTCTATAACAGGTCAAACAGGAGAACAAGCTACAATTTCAAATATAAATGATTCAAACAGGTTATAAGTGTCTGAGATAGAATAAAGTATTCCTCTGCTGTTTCCTTGATAACACTAACCTGGACACTGATTTTACACTATGTTCATGATCTATGCAGGATGATTACATCTTTATGTTAGCTAATTTTAAATTTTCCACCTATTCACTAGATAGACACATTTCTCTATTTTGGTATAAATGTAATAAGATGAGTTTGATAAACATCATTAAACTCAAAATGAAGAATCATCTACATCAGGTCTTTTCATAAGACCATTATTTGTTCTTTCTGGTGAATCCCAAGTCTCCTCAGCCACATTGTAAAAGGATGTATAAATGCAAAACAAAAATTTTTCTTAAAGAGAAGAGGATTACACATTAAATTTTGGCAAAAGGAATTCATTTTCAGAGCATTTTCATGTTTACAACATTTTCTTACAACAATCCTATTGAAGAAGTTAGTGGTACAAATATTTTTACTCATATTTTATAAAGAAAATTGAGTCTCTGAGGGGGTGAATCACTGGGCCAGCATTATTCAACAGTTAAGTGCTCAAGGTATGAATGGAACACAGATTTCTTAACTTTAAGTCCAGTGCATATTTATGTGGCCTCCTTTTGAGCAGAGGTTAAAAATTTAGCAAAAGAAGTCACAGTATCTTGTATGAATATTCCTCATCTCAAGTGTCTTTAGTTTCTAAAGAACTGTTATTTGGATCAGCTCCCCAGGCAAACCCTGATATTTGATCTGAGGGCCCCTTTGAGTGGACTTTCCCCTTCTTGGTTGCTGTCAGCTAAGATTTGCTGTTTCTGTAGGGCCCCTGTTTTCCTCTGGGTCAGAATCTGAAAGGCAAAGGTATGCTGGTTCTAAACGATAAACCCAGAAAGCAAATATTTAGAAAATTTCGTTGAAAAATTAATTATGAATGACAAATTACAGTAAGGCTCTATTCATAAGGTTACTTCTCTTCTTGGATTGCTGCATGTTAAAACTTGAAAAATTTCACAAAGAGAACTCTATTTGCAAAATAGAATGTTTTTCATTTTTAACATCATATGGCTGGGTACCTAGACAGCATATCACAAATCCTTACAATCCTTTATATATTATAATAATAACTCTTTTATCCAGCACTATTAGAAAATAAGCTACTTGACCTCAATTAATTTTCCAGACAGTTAAAAATCACCCATTTTAAGTACCAATACTTTTAAAATTTTTGATCATTTCAAGAAAA